>NC_085875.1:25648801-25693801 GCF_034702125.1 Engraulis encrasicolus
AAATACGGCAGATGTTCATGTTTGTCAAAAACACAATGTAGCCCACTGTTAGGCAACTGTTGGTAACCAAGCGGCTATTGCCATGACAACTGTGATGATTATGTCAGGGATAAACTTGGATGTGCTGTCAGAACAATAGGCACCTGTTTAACTGTTTCAGATTTAACAGAAGTTTAACACTTTCACTTACTGTTGGAGAATCATGTAGCTAGGCCTACATAAAAAAAAAAACATTATGAACAAGCATTACAATGGCGTATGTGGGTTTCATTCTGCGCCATACTAATTACATTTCACATGATATTTCCATATGACATCACCGGTCTCCACACTTTCCTGCATCATGTTCACTCTGTCCTCTCTTTTCCAAGTGGAAAAGAGGCATGTGTGTGTGTGTGTGTGTGTGTGTGTGTGTGTGTGTGTATGTGTGTGTGTGTGTGTGTGTGTGTGTTTGTGTTTGTGAGAGAGAGAGAGATAGAGAAAGAGTAGTACACTGGCAGCAGATGGCATCGCCTTTCCCCCCTCTCCTTTCATCTTTCCACTCTCTCATATTCTTTCTTTTTTCTCTGTTGCTCTTTTCACACCCTCTCATCTCTATCTCTCTTTCACTTACTTTCCTATTCACACTCTGGTCTCTCTCTCTCTCTCTCTCTCTCTCTGCTCTCCTCTCCTCTCCACTGCCTTGCTGCTAACGCTGCCCCTAATCCTTTATTAGCCCGTCCAGCCTGCTGAGTGCACTGGGCGACCATGCCCAGTGAGTAGACAGGCATCCAGGCTACGTGTTAGCCCTCGACAGGGAAGCCGACAGGAGGGGGACAAATGGGTCACTTGTCCCAGGCCAAAGGAGAGGGAGAGGGATCCTCATTACATTGTATGTATTGGGTTTGGGGCCCTTTCAGATGTCTTTGTCCCGGGCCTAGCCAAAGCTGTCAGCGGCCCTGGCCCTCGACCCCCACTCCTTTTACGTAATTACGGTGGGCAGGGTGGTGGGAAGGTGCTAAGTGAAAGTGCAATGTGAGCGGAAATTGTGTGTGTGTCTGTGTGTGTGTGTTTCTTTGCGCGCGCGCGCGCGTGTGTGTGTGTGTGTGTGTGTGTGTGTGTGTGTGTGTGTGTGTGTGTGTGTGTGTGTGTGTGTGTGTGCGCGCGTATGAGTGTATGCATGTGTCTGTGTGAGCGTGTGGCAAATGAGGTCTGTCCATGGCGGTGTGGAGACCTGACAGAGGCAAACGCAGGACAGCAGCCCCACAACCCTACAGCAGACAACTTCAATTAGCCAGACTGACAGAGGGAGGAGAAGAGAGAGGGAAGGAGGAGAAGGTGATGCAGGGGGAAGAGGTAAGAGACTAAAGGATTAATTTGTGTGTGTTGCTGTGTGTGTCACTGTGTGTGTGTTGGTGAAAGAAGACGTCCGCATGTGTGTGTGTGTGTGGGGTGTGTGTGTAATTTGTGCGTGCATGCGTGCCTGCCTACCTGTCTGCTTGCGTGCGTGCGTGTGTGCATGCAATGCATGCCTGCCCATGTTTGTGTGTAGACTTAAATTAGGGGGTGGTAACTTGGCAGATGTGTGTATTTGGTGGAGTGGGGCTGAATGTTTGCACACTGAAAAGATACTAAGGTCAAGCACAAAGAGTCTTTTGAGAGCAGAGCAGAGACAGAACAGTTTCAGGGTGCTGTCGTCATCGCTGCTCTCTGTGCTGATGAAGGCAGAACCCTGAAATGTCTGCTCTAAAATGCTCTCAAAAAATTCAAAACTCCTTGTGAACTTCGAAGAGGGGATGTCTGCGCTTCAGCCTTGGTGGTGCTCACCGTCGAGGACAGCAGTATACTCCTTGTGAACTGTCTCTCACCTTTGAACTGTTCCATTTGGGTCCACACACCTGTTTTGTTTTCTACACATCTTGAGCGCAACAATATCCTTCCAAGCTTAGATCTACAAAAAAGGATGTTTCAACTGATGTCTTAACCCCAACAGGCCTTTGTGTTTTAAGGGGTCCTCAAGTCCTTTGAGTGCTGGTGGGTGAAGCATAAATTAGTTTGCTGTCCAGCATTGCCCGAAAATGTGCTGTTGCACTTTCAGCTGTCAGTTGATAGGCCTACATATCACCCCATTGATTGTGACATCCACTCGTGGTTCAATCTGGCCCCAGACTTGTAGAGAAAAAAATATGAATTTCAAAATGAAGTATAGAAAGAGAAAGAAAGAAAGAAAGAAAGAAAAAAACAGAATCCCATAACAAAATTTTCTGCAGTTCTCTGAGATTTCAGGTTTTCAATACGTTTTTGGTGCCATTAGCAGCCAAGGCCCATCAGGTGATTGACTAGCAATGACATTCCATGTGATATGAAGCAGAAATGTATATTTAGCTTTATAATAGGCCTATTTCTATTTCATAATTATGTTACTGGTCCAGCCCACTTGAGGTCAAATATCCTGTATGTGGCTCCTGAACTGAAATGAGTTTGACATGCCTGGCCTACATACAGCATCGTGACTTAACACATTGAGTACCGACGACGTAATAATGCGTTTTTCACGCCCATGCGTTGTATACCAAAACGTAAAGATGCGTTTTTGCATTTAAATATCATATTTTGAATCTACACCCTTCAATGGACAATATATGTGATTTTGGTAGCTCTGTGATGGACATAAATGACAACATTTGCAGTCCAAAGTTGTTTGATTGTTATGATGTTTGAGTGTTATGATTTGGATATTTTAATTTAACTTACCAAGATGTCTGGATGCCAACCCATGTCGCCTATCGCGCTGCCTGCATTGATTTCCCTAGTACGGTCACTGTAGCATGTGTTGTCTCTGACTTCACGCAATAAACACCATTGTATAGTGCCTGGAGTATCTTGAACTTTCTGGACTTGCTAGACTTTTACCAGATCCTTGGATCCAAATGGCACCCGATATGTGATTGCAGTAATGCGCTCCGATTTGGACGTTTGATCGCCAAAAAGATAAGTTTCTGTGTCTTCCTGTATGTGAGAAGCCAGAAGCTAGCATGGCTACATATCATGATTCCCTGATTGTCGCTCCCAACGCAGGACGCTCCCCTGTCGGCTCGCTCCCACTAGCCAGACTATCGATCCGGGTGGGACTACACGTCCGGGAGTGATAGAAACACCTGGGACTACACGTCCGGGAGCGATCTCAGTTGGGAGTGTCCATCTGCCACCGCATATGATTCGGATCGGATGGGCTAGGCTACATCTAAGCATCATATCATTTGGATTTGTTGTCAATGTTGGGCTATTATTTCGGGAGTCATCGGGAGCTATTTAAGCAAATGTCTCACCCTCTGCATGTGTGCAAAGAGTTTGTGATCAGTCCACGTGAAAAACGGGGATTTCAAAGGGCATCGATTGCTGGTGTCGTAGTGTGACAGAGCAGGAGGTGTGCTGCCGTATTCGTGAATCGTGCTATGTTGTTGTTTCCCTAGTAGCCTACGATCGGTAGCGTGTATTGTGTCTGACTTCACGCAATAGGTAAACACAGAGACCATTGTATATCGTGCCAGGAGTATCTTGAACTTTCTGGGCTTGCTACCTAGACCTTTACCAGCTCCTTGGATCAAAATGGCACCCGAATTGTAATTGGAGTAATGCGCTCCGATTTAGAAGTTTGATCGCCAACCAGATAAGTTTATTTGATTATTCACTCCTATGTTGAACTGTCTTCCTGTATGTGAAAAGCCAGGAAGCTAGCATAGATGGCTACATATGGATCGGATGGGCTACATCTAAGCATCATATCATTGGGATTTGTTGTCAATGTTGGGCTATTATTTCGGGAGTCATCGGGAACTATTTTAGCAAATGTCCGACCTTCTGCATGTGTGCAAAGAGCTTGTGTTCAGTCTGTGTGAAAAACGTGGATTTCGAAGGGCATTGATTGCCGGTGTCGTAGTGGTTTAGAGCAGGAGGTGTGTCTTGACGTGCAGGAAGATGTGTGTCAGAGCTAACCTTGCACCAAATTGTGATTAAAACCAACTCATCCCCTTTCAAACTCGTCACATTCTGAAGAAGCGCACCCTTCACAAAAACCTCAATATCTCCGATTGTAGCTGAATTCCATGGATACCCACTTCGGTTTAGCGTGGGTTTACTCGGCAATAAAAGCTCGTAGAGACACACAGTTTTCACCTACTAAGAGGGCAGCGTCTCCACTTTCAAACGAGTCATAACATATTTCAGTGGCCCTATCACATAATAAGCTGTGAGTCTACAAAAAAACGTAAAAAAGGGCTTAGAACGCTGGTATTCTACGACATAATTCAGTGAGCACCGCCGGTATTCAATGTGTTAAGATCATACAATATTGCAGCATTGACGAGCTCATTTTCATAGCTTATTTTATTGAATTTGTTTACATGTTACAGCAGAATTCCATAGAGTAGCTCCTTAATGCACGCCGTACCTCCAGTGGCATGCTGTAATAGTCATTGAAATGTAACTACCATAGTACTGCAATACTATGACACAATACAGGCCCTTTAGTAATGCACCACGACTTGGTCATTACCATACTGGTAACAACACATGTATAAGGCTGTATCTTAAGGGGTTAACTGAAAGAACAAGGCATGCTAATTTTCTAGATGTCAGACAAAACTATAGGATTCTTGCCACCTGAAGACATTCCAAGTTGATAATGATGTAAATGATGTAGGCCTGAATGTCCAAGTGCATTAGACCAAACCATGGGGGACTTAATATCACAAAACCCTCATCCGTCTGTCTTTACCCGGTAGGGTGTACCGCAGCCACTGCACCTGGCAGGAGTTACCTCCTGCTCCTCCTGTGCAGTGGCATGCAACAAAGTCGCTCCTCCCAGGCGTCTTCAGCTGAGGGCAGAGTTGTACGACGTGGACCTGTAGACATCACAGGATTTTCAAGTGGGCACCCCACCGACCTCAATGGTGTCTGTCAATGAGCCCATGACACCTCAGCAGGGCTTGACAGCAGAATCAGCGTCCTGGAACTGCTCCCTCTGCCGTTCAGGGCCCTGCCGTACAACTCTGACCCCCCTCTTCCCTGCCAGCCTGTCCCTGCCACTGGTCACTCCTCCTTAGCCACAGCCACCTAGATGCCTGTCCGCCTGCTTGGAGATGCTGTTGACCAGGTTCTTGCACGTTTTTCCTCTAACTCCTAGCAACCCTAGTGTTCTCCAAAGGGACTTGCTCAGCTTGCGTTCATGTGCCTCCTCGAACCTCTCCTCCCAGGGTACCGTTAGCTCGATAAAGTCCACTTGTCTTGTTGTGCGAGACCAGAGCACGATATCTGGTCGGAGGTTGGTAACTGTGATCTCCTCTGGAAACTTGAGTTGCCTACCAAGGTCAACTCTCATCTCTCATTTCAGTACCAAGCATACCCATTATATTCCTCAATATTATTCATTTTTTCTGAAGAAATATACAGTAAATGTGACCACAAAGCCAGGTGAATGTAAGGAGGAATTATGGATCAAAAGGACTATTTGTCATAAAAATAAAATTTGATATTGAATTAAACAATAATTTCCAACAGTGTCAAATTATGATGAACCTGTCAATCTCACAGCAGGGCATTTTATAAAGCCCATTAGATGTACATTTAGTCTATCCTACACTTTGTTCAGACTAAACTATCTTGAGAAACTTGAAAGGGTTTCAGATAGCCATAGCCGGTGCCTGATAGTGCACCAGTCAAATATTTTACTTTTCTCTCTCAAATTTGTTGGCTGCGGTCTTACTAAAACATTGCAGAAACGTCAATTGAAATCAAACTTAACGTGCATCTATAATGCACACCATTCATACACGAGGGGCATGGGAAGGCGTAGGGATAGGGGTAGAGATTATTAATGGGAAAGGCCCTTGGGCTCAGCTGCTGCGCTCTCTAACTGTACTGATTCCCTGATTACTTCACAAACGCGGGAGGACTTGCTTTCCTCCCTTCGAACCCAGGAGAGGTGCAATCAACTGTCATTGATCGCGCTCGCGAGCTTTCTCTCTCTATGCCCAACCGTCTCTTCCAGGCTTCACACATGTAAACAAGCTAAAAACAAAACAAAGGTATTGATGTCACGACATAAATTGATGAACACACTGTTTGAACCTCCCAAGGGCAGGACTTCTAATACATTTTCACGTTTGAAAAAAAAAGTTAGACATCTAAACGTCTTTGTTTGTTGTGGTTTACTTTGATGCCCATTATGATAGGCCTACATAGCCTATGTTGCAGGAGGATGTTTGAAGACAGGGCGCGATCAATCTGAGGTCTCCACACAGCTGCTAATAGCGCAGGGAGCAGGGAGATAGGGATGAACAGAGATAGTCTATCAGGAGATGAAACCCTTCACAAAGCGGCCATAGGAATGAACGGGGGCAATTCGGTACACTAATATGGTGTGTGCTTGCATATATCCCACCTGTCCAGCAACAAGAGCCAATTGCTTGCTGAGCTGTGCTGTCATTTATCCAATCATCTCGCCGCCTCGATGCGTAAGCTTTTACGATTGCTCAAACCTTATCGGTATGCCCTCAGAATATGCTTCAGCTGGTCAGTTGCTGATGACATGTGCGGTTCACATCGGGTAGCTACTCGTGGGGTTGCAACAGAGTTGCCACTTATCCCACAGACCGCGGCGCAGAACGTGTCTCGTGAAATTCTGTGCATGTGCAGTTCAACACATCAGTAAGAAAATGATGATTTACAGTGTTGCTTTCACATATACGGCCAATCTGAGATAGCCATTATAAACTAGTTTTAATTGCGATTCCAACCATATGGGTTGTGGGTTGCTCCATTGTTCCATTTCTGTGTAATCATTCATGTTAGGATGCCCTTGGTCTTACTAATCTGAAATTGCAACTCTGATGCGTAGCCAAGATGGCCGCCGAGTGAAAGGACTTGTTTTAAGTGACTTTGGGATGAAGCCGTTCAACTCAGAAACGAATGGCACCTGATTCATGGCTAACCGACGTTCACACAGAGCACATTTAACACAGTCATTTCTTCAAGGTAAGTAGACCTATGGTGGTGTGGCTGCGTGCAGAATCATATCCTGCCATTATACATCATGTTCATTATCTTGTACAGGAAATTGTATTCACACAGATTATGGTCCTTTATTCAGTCACTTATCTGGGATGTTTGTGTGCCAATATTGCACAGATTTGGTTATAGGCCTGCTACCCCAGGACATCTGTCTACTGATGAAAAATCCAATTTGCACAATAGCATATTAATATGAAACCTGGTGTGCCAATGAAATGATATGTAGCAGTGGGGGATAGGTAAACAGGAGGGCCTAGATGAAGAAGCTAGCAGGAGTTCTGCCATGTGGTGTTGGTGTCAAGAGGGGTTATGTTGTACATGCAAGGTTTGAGACAAATAATCAGGTCTGCTACAAAACAAACAGACCATCTTTAGAGTTCACAGCTTGCCTTTTGATAATTCATTCAATATTTAATTAAGAATAAATGCAGGTTTTGTGAGATAATTACATTACATAACATTGCACTTAGCTGACGCTTTCATTTATTCAAAGCGACTTACAACTGTTATTTTTCAGGGTATTGGTTACAGTACCTGGAGCAATGCGGGGTGAGGTGCCTTGCTCAAGGGCACTTCAGCCATGGATGGATATGTAGGGAGAGGTCAGGGGGGATTTGAATCGGCAACCTGTAGATTGAAAGACCAACTCTCTAACCACTAAGTCACGGCTGCCCCATGTGACAGTGAGGTAATATGCTATATGCTAGAAAGCTGATAGTGAAATAATGAGAATATCTTTGATTCGATTGATCATTCTATTAGACATCATTGAAGTTACAACACTATGAAAAGAACAACGCAGTCTCACCCCAAGTAGTCAATTTCTGACTACCTTGGACCAGACGGCAATTTTTGACGTCTTGGGTATTCCTTCCACGTCACATTTTGACTATGTGGCCTAACCCTAAACCTATACCCAGTGTTCACGCTAGAATTCTCACTGACCGGACCAGTGGCCGGCTGTATTGCAGAATACCGGACATTTGAAATATCTAACGGACCTTCCCTCAAATAGCCAAAAACACACTCCCTAATGGGTCAAAGTGTAGTAAATTGGTCTTTTCTGTCAGCAAAACTTAAATTTCACTAACATTTCGCCAGTTGGCTGGTGTTAATTTAGAGCCCTGCTTATGCGCACGGGCCGGGGAGTAAACGCGCGCTTTCTTTCACACACTCGAGAGCTCGAACTGAAAGAGAGAAAAAACCAGCCATCCACAACGCTGTGCGCAGATCCCTAAATTATCAACTCAAACAGTGTGTTTTATCAGCAAACCCGAAGAGGATTTCCCTACTCAAATTGGGTGACGAGGCGATGCCTGTAATAGTGCAGTAGCCTAATGGTATCGACGCTACTGACATTTGAACTGTATTGCGTTGTGTTTCTTTCTGCGCTCTCGAAAGTAATGGAATTGTTCCGTACGATGCTCTATATGGGCTACACGTTTTGGCCGGTGATGAAAACAATAAAGCCATGCATGCACTTTCACTGGGACTTCTCACGAGTCCATCGTTCTCTGGAATGTTTAACTTGACCCTCTGTAGCCTACTTGGAGATCCACCACCATTTTTCAGCAGAGGTAAAAGTGAAAGTGATTCGATACTGCGATGCTGCGCATGCCATTGAGTCCCAAACCGTTAGACTTGACTTCGCAACTGGGCATGAAGGTTTTGCAAATGCAATGCCCTTTGTTCTGTTCACTGATATAATGGTAAAAATAGCCTACAAAAAAACAGAATCGTTCCTCGACAGCACAGCAGCCAGCGTGAGTCAAGTGATTATAAGCATAACGTGATTGGGGACAACGATGGTGGGGACGAGAGCGCAAGCAATATTGCGTGCTGTTCATGACAAGTTCATTTACATAGGCTATTCACAAATATTTTCAGCTTTGTTCAGTTTCATATTAGGCCTACTGGTGTCTTGTAACTTTAAGTAGGCCTATTTAAAATGAGCTAATATTATTTACTGAGTAGGCTAATTGCTGTCATTTTTGTCGGACATTTTTGTCCGGCCACATTTTATTTTGCCGGCCATTCATGCATGCAAACGGCCAATGTCCGGCCACAGCCGGCTAACGTGAACCCTGCCTATACCTAAACCTAACCTCAATAACGTTATGCTGCCACAAGGGGGCGCCTTTGAGAACATAGTCAAAATGTGACGTGGAAGGAATACCCAAGACGTAAAAAATTGCAGTATTGGGGTGTCAAAAATTGAGTAGTCAAAAATTGACTACTTGGGGTGAGACTGTGTAGAAAAGAAAACATGCATCGCTGTTACATACAGGAGAGCCCTAGCCTATGTAACTTTCTGAAAAGTCATTTATTCACTGTGTTTCAGCATCCTTTTTTTAAATATATTTTTAAGGCTCTCTTGCCTATATTGTTTGACAGGACAATGAGGAGACACAGAGAAGGATCGGCAAATGACCCGGGGTGGAATCGAACTGTGCCCTACCATTAGGCCACAGCAAGGCCATAGATTCTGAAGTTTGATGCGCTGTGAAATCCAGTGGGGTGGAGCTACTCTCTGGATGCTTCCAGCATTACACAAATTGCAGACCGACAAATAGATCTTAGACAATTCACTGTAGCCCACGTGGCAATAACAGGGCCCCGTTTCTCAAAAGCATCATTGCTAACCAGTTAAGAACTTACTAGGTTTCCAATAGGAAATTACATTGCACTTAGTTAGCAACGATGTCGTCGAGAAACGCACCCCAGGCCTATTGATGACAGAGCAAATATTTTTATATGTATTTCTTTCTTGCTTTCCTTTTTTCTTTCTTTCTTTCTTTCTTTCTTTCTTTCTTTCTTTCGTTCTTTCTTTCTTTCTTTCTTTATTTATTTATTTATTCATTTATGTTAGGGCTGTCATTTTAACGCGTTAATTAGATTAATTAATTACAAGGTGCATTAACGCGTTGTAAAAATTAATGGCATTAATTATTTATGGGTAGACATACGTTCTAAGCCACACCAAAAGCGCATGGCGTGGCAACTGAATTCACTCACTCATGCCGTGATAAATACAAGCCGTCCGTCAACGTCTAAAGCTAAAATACAATAAATACAACAAATACAGACACTTTTCTGTCTTTTTTCATGAACAAAAGCATATGTTTGTATATAATTATGTTTAGATATTTTTGAATTACGAGATGTGCCAGTTGAGGCTGCATTACTGCGAACAGCTGTTCAGTTAAAAAATAGATGTGGACCAACGACGTTTTCCTTCAATTAACACAAGCAATCAGACCATCTCTACAGCTTAAATACAACTAATAACATGTCAGACCCAATTTGGTGTTTTTCCCATTATTGATTTGTCTATATTTGATAACTTTTATAAGGCATTTTATCACGAGATGTAAGCTACCAGTCTGCGCTTGGCAGCTGGTTCATCTGATATGAAGGCGCATTTCAAGACAGTTTATCATTTGATTTGGCCATGGCAGTTGTATAATAGTTGGACTTGTGGTAGGCCTACTTAAATCTTTCATACAACTATAGCCCTGCATACGAATGAATTGACTGTTCAGGCTTTGAAATGCACAACGCAAATATTTGTGTTCATGATGTGTGACCGCGGTAGCCAAGCTACTCTCTACCGCAATTTCAGCAGAGGTTTCTGCTCATCTGCAGAACAACACTTGTCTATTCACTACAACATCAAACCACTTGATAGATAGGCCTAATTGCTACCTTTTCCACGCTGCACATAAGAATCAAAATATTATTACAGACTCCGAAATTAGCCTACCCCATGACACAAGCTACAGTGCAAGTGTCAACAGCGCAGAGTAGCCTAGGGATTTCAATTTGACACATGTGCACATGTCATCGCAAGTGCTGGAAGATGATCTTCTCAAGTTGGGTTGTGATTACAGCGATTTGAGTGATACATGCCACGTTCAGAATAAAATAATACCACTGTGAATCTTTGCCACAGATGTCAAGTTAACAACTTTGATCGCTAACTTCCACTGGTACCTCAGACAATGACGTTTTCTAGCTTCAACCAATCGCTATACAGAGATAGGATGTCTTACCTTTCGTGCAGATAGTTTGGAGAAGTTTACATCAGTCAGTCTTTCTTGTCCTGTCTTATATCCATAGAATATTTTGGTGTAGAATCCATGTTTAGTCCAAGCAAGGGTTATTGGCTAGCTCAGTGCAGTTATCATTCCTGGCTAATCCAGCTCCCCAAAATGTAAACAAAACGTGAATGAATGCACGTCATCTGTTTCATCAGGGGGTGTTCCCATTTCCTTGAACTCTGACCTTTTCTGATAGATAGATAGATAGATAGATAGATAGATAGATAGATAGATAGATAGATAGATAGATAGATAGATAGATAGATAGATAGATAGATAGATAGATAGATAGATAGATAGATAAGATACTGTAGACTCATTTTTTGTGTTGGCTAAATGAAGCCTATTTATTCATTAACTCTGTTTACCAGGCCTATTTTAACATATTAGTACATCATGGCCTATATTGTAATAATAATAATAATAATAATAATAATAATAATAATAACAATTATTATTATTATTATTATTATTATGTTTTTCTGCAATGTTTATAGCTCAGGTATGTGTATGTCTAAGAATAGAATGAATACAATGATTTGTCATTTTAACTACTCGTGGCATATACAATTTACTCATCACTACACAGTTTGGATGTCACTAATACCCTCATATTAAAGTAAGTCTGCAGTACCTGTTTTGTTTCGCGTCATGAAAAGAACATACGAGTAAGTGCGATTAATTAGATTAATTAATTAAAAAAAAAATTTAATCTACTGACAGCCCTAATTTATTTATTTATTTATTTTCCTTTCTTTTGCTACATTTGCTTCTATAATCTGTATTCATTGTCAGACTCAGGTTGCGCTCTTAGTCATCTTTAGACGAACCGCATCACTGCCCAGGAGCTAATTGCTAACTATGAGATAACAATCATGTCTACGGAAGTACATAAAGCCTATACACAAGGTACACTCAGCCACCATATCATAAATGTTACCTGGCCTTCGGTGGTACTCAGACGAAGGGAACACTGAAACACCTCATGCATCTGTAATTCCAGGAATTGTGATGATGAATCGTCATCTTCAACAATCCACCATCTTTGACAACACCGTTCAGTCTGAGTATAATGACACTTCCTTACTGTAAGCTGGAATGAGGCATTCTTTCAACTCTCACAATAATTACTATGTAGTAGCTGAAATGAGAGCATCATTCTGAAAACTCTGACAAGGGGCCTGTATACGGTGGCCAGCAGAGTCCAAATAATACAGTACAGCTCCATAACAAGCCTCAGGCAGTATGTATTCATACAGTTATGACCTTGGAGACGTCAGCTTGTCTCCTCATTTCTGTGTCATTCAAAGATGCCATTGATATGGAATGGTTGGCCTACACAGTCATAAATCGCAGTGGGAAATATGAAGATCGGCTGAAGGATATTTAAATATCGCCAATATCTCTCTCTCTCTCTCTCTCTCTCTCTCTCTCTACCTCTCTCTCTCTCTCTCTCTCTCTCCTTTCTCTTTCTGTAGAGGAGTGCTGTTGCAGTGAGGCCGTCCATTCTTTATGCTAGGAGATGAATCAGGTTTTTATATGGGCTGTAATGCATGCTGCTCTCCACTCAGGTTTGTACCCTTCGGTCTTTATTCTTGGTATTTGCAGCTCCCCAAAGACATTTCTTATAGTCTTATGCGGCCTAGCTATAGAGAATCCCATCCTCCACTGCAGCAGATAGCACTAAAAGTTTTATTTTTCTTCTGTGAAAAGAATATCATGGGGCTGTGTGCGGGTGTTTTTTCCCCCCAGAAATAAGACACAGGGGACGAAACTGCATGGTTACACTTAAATGGTGTGTGTCTGTGTGTGCATGCATGTGTTTGTTTGTGTGTGTACCATCTCCAGGGTATGATTTCACGTCCCACCCCTCTATTTCTTCTCTATTTTTGCAAATAATTATCTTGGGCTAGGCCCCTGTCTTTCTCCGGTCTCTTCTGTCTCTGTACCACATTCGTGTCTGGTGTGTGTGGCATGCCCTTTACCCTTCAGACTGCTGAAAAAGCCAATTCATCCCTAATAACAGTCACTTCCCCTCATCCCTCCCTCACCTCGCCTCTCCTCTCCTCTCCTCTCCTCTCACCTCACTACCACCTCTCTTTTCCTATCCTCTCCTCTCACCACACTACCCTTCTCCTCTCCTCTCTCCAACACACTCTTTCTTTCCTGTCCTGTCCTGTCCTCTCCTCTCACCTCACTACCCCCTCCCCTCTCTTCTCCTCTCCTCTCATCTCCTCTCCTCTCCCCTCCTCTCACCTCACTACCCCCTCCCCTCTCTTATCCTCTCCTCTCATCTCTTCTCCTCTTCTCTCACTTCACTACCACCTCCCTTCTCCTCTCCTCTCTCTCAACACACTCTCCCCCTCCTCTCATCTCCCTTTCCTCCAGGCTTGCAGGTGTGAACTTTATAAGGGGTCCATCAACAGTGTTTGGATAATTTGTGCTGTCTGTGCTGTTTTGTTGCCTCCAGTGTCATAATGTTTTGTGTTTTTTCTCTCCCCAAAGTACCCCCAGAGGAAGGCCAAATTGTCCTCTATTGTTCTTCAAAATGCAGATGCAGGACGTTATTTGGTAAACAACATTTGCTGGATTCATTCATTCATTCATTCATTCATTCATTCATTCGTTCATTAAGCGGGCTTGCGGAGCAAGGCCCGATTCTAGTAATCCCTAAGCACAGTTTATTATGCTTGCTTGATTCTCTTGTGCAGGGCCTCGTTTCCGAAAGGGCCTTAAGTACTACTTAACGCTACGTGCTACTTAAGTTCACACGTAACACCATCGTAGAGCTCACGGAGCGTTTCCCAAAGCCAACTTAGCAAAGAACCATCGCAGGTTGACACGTAACTCTAAGAGAAATCCACGAGTGATCTGGAGTAGTCTTAACGCGCTAAGATTGATCGTAACGGCATGGCACAGTGGAGACACCCACAGGATATGAAGGGAAAAGAAGAAACTCGTTAGTGGCTGTAACATTAAGGGAGACCACACCGATTCGTACATTTTACACAAAAGATTCTTTATTTACAAAGTGTATCAGTCATCAGTAATGTGAATTAACCAAAGAGTGTATCAGTAAATGAGTGTTGTCCAAAAGGGTGCAAGTGTGGTGCAAGTCCCGGCTGTCGTAGGCCTGACCATACGGTCGCCTCACGAATGTGCCTGTGGGATGAGAGAGAGAGAGTGAGAACATGCTGATGGGAGGCCTTTTATAGGCCACCCAATCAGCAGCCCTCTGAGATGAACATCCTGTCAGGCCAGCTCCACCTGCAGGTCGGAGGACTTAAGTGCCCGCAAACACTAACCGGCAGAGCCGGGCATGACATCCCCCCCCTTAAAAACAGAGACCCGTGTTAACTGGGTCTCTGAAGCACCATCAAAAAAAAATAAAAACAAAACAAAATGCTACAGTAGCTATAGTCTAGTCCACTGGCGCACCTCCCCTCCACCCCAGACCAACCAAACCCAAACCCTCACCACCCTCCTTCCCCTCTGCTCTTCTCTGCACCCAGCAAATCCTGGTACCCGGACAGCAAACTTTAAGGGAAACAGAAAAAAGAAAACAGAAAAAAAGGTTAGGAGCGAGTGAAGGTCATTAGGCCCCCTGGTCCAGAGCCCGAGATAGCGCATCAGCCATTACATTTTCCACCCCACGGATATGGCGGATAAGCAAGTGGAAAGGCTGCAGAAACAGTGCCCAACGCAGCAGCCGCTGGTTGGTGGATCCTTTAAAGGACTGGAGAAATGTGAGGGGGTTGTGATCAGAGTAGACCACAATTGGATGGAGACCCCCTCCCACATAGACTTCAAAGTGTTGCAATGCCCAAATCAATGCTAATGCTTCCTTTTCAATCACTGAATAATTAAATTGGTATTGTTGAATTTTTTTGAAAAATAGCAAACCGGTCTGGCTACTCCGTCATCATCAGCCTGCAGGAGGACCGCACCTGCTCCCACCTGGCTTGCATCCACCTGCAGCTGGAAAGGCTGATCCAGTTTGGGTGCAGCCAGGACCGGAGCTGACGTTAACAAAAGCTTTGCATTCTGGAAAGCCTGCTGACACTCCTCCGACCAAATGAATTTGGCGCCACCCTTCAACAAATTGGTCAGAGGAGATACAACAGTCGAAAAATTGCAGCAGAAATTACGGTAGTACCCGATCATACCCAAAAAACGCATTAGCTCTTTCTTGGTCGCCGGCGCAGGGAAATTATCAATAGCTGCCACCTTTGCGTTAACGGGCCGCACCATCCCCTGGCCGACTACTTTACCCAAATAGACGACGGTGGCACGCGCAAACTCGCATTTCGCTAAATTTACTGTGAGGTTTGCTGCCACCAACCTCTGGAAAAGCGCTCGAATGCGAGCCAGATGTTCGTCCCAACTGTCCGAATGACAAACGGCGTCGTCCAAATAAACCGCGCACCCCTGCAGCCCCCCAACGACCCTATTCATGAGCCGTTGGAAGGTTGCAGGAGCATTCCGCAAACCGAAGCTCATTCGAGTATACGAGTACAACCCGGAAGAGGTAATGAACGCAGATATCTCCTGCGCTCTCTGCGTCAAAGGCACTTGATAGTAACCTTTCAATAAATCAAATTTGCTGACGTAACGAGCACTCCCAACCTGATCCACACAGTCCTCGATACGTGGCAATGGAAAAGAATCTGGTCTTGTCACAGCATTTACTTTCCTATAATCCGTGCAGAATCTATAGGTGTTGTCTGACTTTTTAACCAGTAGACATGGCGATGCCCAACTGGAGTAAGATGGCTTGGCGAGACCATGATCAAGCAGATACTGTACACTGTCCTCCTTACTCTTCTGCTTATCTGGAGCCACTCGATAAAATCTTTGTCGTATTGGGCGGGCACCCTGTGTGTCAATGTCATGTTCAATTAGTGTGGTACAGGTTGGAGTGTCGGAAAACAAAGGCAAAAACTCAAAAATCAAATCCGACAACTGTTTACGCTGCACCCCACTTAAATGACCCAGGAGACTATCTAGCTCCTTTAACTGCTGAGTATTATCCAAGCGCCCATGTAACACTGAATCGTCAGGTGCGCGCACTTCATCCCAAGCTGCCACCTCCGGCCAGTTGAGCGGTTCCCCAACCCCAACGGCTAGACCCACTGGACTCGCAGCAATCCCACCCGCCTTGTCGGAACCTGCAGAATGGTAAGGCTTGAGTAAATTCACATGACACAGTTGCTGTGATCGTTTACGATCAGGAGTTGACAGTAGATAATTGAGATCTGACACTTGGCTCATAACAGTAAATGGACCAGAGTATTTTGCTGTAAATGGTGACCCCGGAATGGGCAGCAAAGCTAAAACTTGATCACCCGGATTGAAAACTCTGATCTTCGCTTTACGGTCATAACGCAGCTTCATTTTCACCTGAGCTTTAGTCAAATGCTCTGTTGCCTCTTTCCATGCAAGCAACAGCCTACGACGAAAACCATCTACATACTCAGTGAAACTGGCGGGAGTGTTCTGCAGATCCAGATTGGCATTTAAAACAGACAGTGAGGTCCGGACTTTGTGGCCAAAGACTAGGTCATTTGGACTAAAACCAGTGCTTTCTTGAACTACACCACGCGCAGACAACAAGAGCCATGGCAACGCCTCCTCCCAATCTCTCCGCATCTCAACACAGTAAGCGCGCAAGAGAGACTTCAACGTGGCATGCCAGCGCTCCAACGCCCCCTGACTCTGTGCGTGATAAGCGCTGCTCAAATTGTGCTTCACCTGCATCGACTTCAACGCTGCAGCAAATGTCCTGGAGGTAAAGTTAGAGCCTCTGTCGCTCTGAATTACCTTTGGAATGCCAAAGACAGAAATGAATTGAGACAAACACTTCAATATTGATCTTGTGGTAATTGTTCTCAGGGCATACGCTGCTGGGTAACGAGTGGCCTGGCACATAATGGTAAAGAGGTACACACAACCAGATTTCGAAGGGGGTAGTGGACCTACACAATCAATAATGAGATGCTCAAATGGTGTGCCAACAGACGGAATAGGTTGAAGTGGTGCAGGTTTAATGGGAGTACTCTGTTTCGCAACCTGGCAAACATGACATGCTTTGACAAATCTAGATACATGGCGTTTCATCCGTGGCCAGTAAAAATGTTCCAAAAGACGTCGGTACGTTTTCTTAACTCCAAAATGCCCAGATTCTGCTCCATGGGCTGTTCTCAAAATCAAATCACGGTATTTGTCAGGTACCATCACTTGAATCACCTGACCTGCCACTTCAGGATCAACACCTGGCAACCACGTATGCAGCAAAACGCCATTTTGAATGAAGTACCCCATCGTTGGATCTGTAGAAGCTAAAGCAAAATATTTCTCAAAGCTCTGATCATTCTTTTGTGCCTCAATTAAATCTTGACATGACAGAGGTTCAGGCAGCTCAGGAACAAAAATAGGTACAGACTTGGATACATCCGACGATTGCGCCTGCGCACGAGACATGGCCCTAGTCACAGCGCAAGCAGTAAACACTTCTGGGAATTCTTGACAACACGCGTCTGGCTCCTCTACAGATAGCGGTACAGATGTAACCACTGGAGGCGGAGAAACTAAACACCCACCCAAATTGTTCCCCAGAATTACATGGATATCCTGCATAGGCAGAGACGGTCTCACAGCAATAGTCACCTCCCCATTCACAAATCCTGAACACAAGTGAATTTTGTGCAACGGTACAGAAAATGACTGCATGCCTATTCCTCTAATCAAAACACACTTCCCAGTGTCAGATGCTGTGGAAAACGGTAAAACTGCTCCAGAAATGAAACTCTCAGATGCCCCAGTGTCTCTTAAGATTTTAACTGGAACTTTTTGTGTCTCTCCAACCAATGACACCCAACCATCACTAATGAATGGAGCGAAATCAGACGCAGCTGACTCTACTGATTTCGTCTGCTCGTCTGACACAGATGCACAGTCTTCAATCACTTGCTCACAATCAACTTCCAAACGAGGTAACGGGGTTAGATCAGAGACGCCAAAATCAACTGGATGCACAACAGAAACACACCCAGCTGCCTTGGCATTAGGTTTACGGCATTTCAATAGCAGGCAGTCCTTTTTCCTATGTCCCTCCTGCAAACAGTAATGACATTTATCCGTCGGACTTGGGCGAGATTTGCTACTTCCATTGTCAAATTTAGGAACATTACTGGAATTGCCATAATTGGACCGATTTGAACTACGACCATAACGAGGAGGAGAACGCTGTGGAGGAGAACGAGCAGGATCATAACGCTGGTGGCTATTAGGCCTATACCGTGGAGGACTGCTGTAAGGCATACGTTTATGCGTTAACACAAAAGTATCAGCAAGCGAGGCCGCTTCCTCCACTGACTTTGCCTTTTGCTCATTAATGTAGGTAGCAATTCGATCTGGTACAATGTTCTTAAACTGCTCCAAAATCAACAAATCACGCAAGTCTTCGTAAGTTGAGACAGACTCAGAAGTAAGCCACCGGTTAAAATAAGTACTCAATTCTCTTGCCACTTCAGCATGAGTCTGATTATCACGTTTACGCCAGTTTCTGAAACGTTGTCTGTAAGCTTCTGGATTCAGTTCATAACATTTCAAGACCGCTTTTTTCACCTCAGCATACTTGTGCCTATCAACAGGTGTCAATGCCAAATATGCCTCCCGTGCGCGTCCTACTAGTACAGTTTGCAAAAGCACCGTTCTATCCTCTTCACTCCACTTTTTATCAGAGGCCATTTGTTCAAACAGTGAGAAAAACACGTCTGGGTCACGTTCGTCAAACTTTGGCACATACTTAACCATGCTATCCATACTTGAACCGGACAGATTTCCACTAATCTTACCTTCCGACATTAGTTTCAAACGATCCTGTTCAATTTTAATTTTCTCAAGCTGTACTGTAAGGTCCATTTCACCTTTTTTCAAATCCATTTCTTTTTCAAATTTAAGTTTCTCCATATCTGCTTGCTGTTGCAACTCCCGTTCCAATTTGATTCTTTCCACCTCTGCTCGCTGTTGCAATTCTCGTTCCAATTTAAGTTTTTCCACATCTGCTTGCTGTTGCAATTTAAGCTTCTCCAGTTCAAACAGACATTCTTTCTCTTTAGCCTGTTGCGCCCACTCAAATTCAAGTGCCTTCATCTCTCTCTGTTGCTCAAAAGTCAGTATGCCTACCCCCTCTGACTGCACAGGCATACCTTTCACACGAGAGTCACATACCTTTTCCTGAAGGCAAAATGTCCTGCTCACACAAAAACTCATGAATGGAGTCACGCAAGGCTCCCTTCTTACCAGTTTTAATGGCTGACGACAATTCCATGCCATACTTTTCTGCCAATTGCAACAATTGTTCCTTGTTGAGGGCATACAACAATTTTTCAGATGGTGCTTCCACAAAAGCCTCCATCCTGCTCAACCCAGGCCGTCAGTACCAACCTGGCTACTGTACCAAACCAAACTTAAACTACTGAAATAACAGTCAACTCAAAACTAGCTCTACTTAAGCTAGGCTCTCTCTCCCCTAACCAATCCAACCAGGTCTCTAAAACATTACAGTTTTGTTAACACAGCAAACTAACCTCGGAGCATCCCCCTAAACATTTTCCCCCCACTAGACTAATCTATTTTCACACAGAGCCCGAGGACGAGGATCATTTACTCACCAATACCTGTGGAGACGTACCATCCCGACAAAGCCGATTCAGCCGTTTCTCCAAGGCGGTGCCCTCGCCCAGGCTCTGTGACAGCAGGAACCTAGAACCCGTACTAGATGGGGATAAAGGCAGCAGCTCCTCAGAGGTTGAATGCAATGCTACAAACTGCAATGAAACTAAACCAAGATGGCTGGAACAAACACATCAATTGTTCACCTACACTTGCACGGTCCAACAAAAATCCACAGCACAAACCAGTATAGGTCCCCCAATTTAACTAACTGATAACAGGCCCCAACTGACTATCAGCAGTTCACAATTAGTAACTCGGCTCTACTCACCTTCCTACGCTCCAAAAGCCAGTAGAAGGAATACTTGTAGCCAAATACTCAATACCAAGAGCTCTACGCACCTTCTACGCTGCCATAGCCAGTAGTAGGAATTACCATAGCCTAAAGTTACTACCAAAGATCGGATGAGCCCCCATATGTCACAACCACTGGCTCGTTTGCAGTGATGTTCCCAATGAGTCTCCCGTGTCGAAGCGTGTGTCAGAAAAATGAACCATCGCAAAGGAAAGCGTGTATCGGAGCTTGATTCGTTTGCAGTTGATCACGTGATTCGTGACGTTTGAAGCTTCATTCAGCGCCCATTCACATGAAGCTTCAACAGTGACGTGAGGAGTCGACTGAAAGAGTTGCGCAGCATTGAAGTTGATCAAAGTGCTGCGAGCCTGCGTGCGATTGCAGGTTTAGGAAGAATTCACCAAATTCAGTGCAGCTATAATACAATGAACAAAATGAACAATGAGCAAGGGTGCCCTATGGCAACTGTAATTTGGCTTTTAAAATGGAACATTTAAAATTTAAATGTCATTACAAAATGCATTTCGCAACGCCCACAGTTAAATCCCAGCTTGTTTCCTTCCAGAGAAAGTCAGTCTCCGTAGTGTAGTGGATAGAGTGGTGCGCTCACAACGTAATGACCGTGAGTTCTAATCCTGCTCCATTTCAATAAAACATGTGGTCAGAATGTCAGGGCAGAAGCATTCTTGTCGCTGAAGTTTATAAACATAAAAAAACGTAATCAGTCGTTTTTGGGATAAAATATTACTGTGACTAACTGCAATGCAACTTTGTGGCAAATGACTAGGAGATTTTTAGGCCTATGTCCATTATGATCCGTCACATTTCAGTGACTAAAATACTTAATGCACGCCGTTAATTCGTTCTCGCAAAATAAACGTGAAGGCATTTTTTCAGTTGTTTTATTCATGCACAAGAATCCATGTAGGCCTTTTCATTTTGCGTTTTGGTTCAAACTGCAATTCCACGTTTTTTGGCAGCAGGTGTCCTCATAGAGTATTTGAAGCACTGAATCAATCACCCATTACTCGAAGCATTCGCCACTGAAGCTTTGTGCTTCAACAAAGCTTCATTTGCCCATCACTGGCTCGTTAGTGGCTGTAACATTAAGGGAGACCACACCGATTCGTACATTTTACACAAAAGATTCTTTATTTACAAAGTGTATCAGTCATCAGTAATGTGAATTAACCAAAGAGTGTATCAGTAAATGAGTGTTGTCCAAAAGGGTGCAAGTGTGGTGCAAGTCCCGGCTGTCGTAGGCCTGACCATACGGTCGCCTCACGAATGTGCCTGTGGGATGAGAGAGAGAGAGAGAGCATGCTGATGGGAGGCCTTTTATAGGCCACCCAATCAGCAGCCCTCTGAGATGAACATCCTGTCCGGCCAGCTCCACCTGCAGGTCGGAGGACTTAAGTGCCCGCAAACACTAACCGGCAGAGCCGGGCATGACATGCGCATAAGATTGCTGTTTTAAGACGCGAGTGGCATGGCACAGTGGAGACACCCACAGGAAAAGAGGAAACTTGCGCTTCAAGTTGATGTTTTAAAACGGGAGTGTAAATATCATGGCACCACAGTTGACACTGTAACGAAAATAAGAAGGTAACATTAATTGTGTAAGTGTGTAAAATAAAAGCAATGTGTTTGGAAAATATTTTACAGGCAGTAAATAGTTCAGCTGTGTTTGATAAATCAGGGCATTATTAAACTGTGGTCAATCATAATTTGTGTGGGTGCTTCATGAACAAGGACAAGGCATCCACATGCAAAATAAATAGGGGGCTTCGGCGACCAGAGACAAGAGTGGTGATGTCGGAAGGTCACTACCGAAACATTAAAAAAAAGAAAAACGGTCAGCGAGTCGTTGCGCCCTCTTTCATTTTCAAGTACCCTAAGAAAGGGAAGGCGACGCAGAAAAGACACGATAGTTGTAGGCTAAGGGTAAACTGACATTGATAAGGCAGCGATGGGGATTCGTGAAGATTTTTTGTTTTAATAACAGCAGACTGCCGTTCAAAATGTTCCTCACAGTTAAAGCCTTGAGTGCGCGGTACTTTGCGCGCCGCTCCCCAAATGCGCATTCCAATTTGGAACTACTAGGCCTACTTGTCTTCTTAAATATTAAGCACGGTAGCCAACTGCACGCGCTTTGCCTGGTTTAACGGCGTAGAGCGTGGTTTTGCATGATTTCATTGTGTGTGTGCATTTTATTTCATTTGCCAACAATAACTCCTGTCGATAGTTGCAAACTGCTACAAATGTAGTCCCACCCTTATAGAAAACAACTTTTGATACTGACACATGCCTTACATTTTGTAAATAATTTAGCAGCATGACGGCGCAGTTCACTCCGAGGACACTTCAGCACCACATATGTGGACAGCGATCCTTAAGAGCGACGCTACGAATTATCTTAGAGGCTGTGCACGCGCGTTCATGTACGAGTGTCTTTGGGAAACAGTCGTAGGAAATCTAAGAACATTCGTAGGATCACTGGTTAACGACACACGTAAGGCTAAGAACCATCGTTATTGGGAAACGAGGCCCAGGGCAGTACAAATAGAAAATGGATCTCCTCCTAGGCCTTTCGAGATAGAGACACCGTTCAAACACTAAAACGACCGGCTCGGCTTGGAGATCATGTGTACTGATATAGCGTGTCCGTGTCTCTTGGTAGAACCTTCAGAGACAGCGTTCCGTCCCACTCTACAGATCAGAGTGTAGGAGGCTTTTTCTTTCATAAAACATCAACATTTTCACCTAGAAGTTTAGTTGACGCGTTGTTAGTGAGCTCTACAAGATGACTCCACACGGTGAAAATATCATGTCCCAACTCCCATTACTTTTTAATTGGCAGGTGTGTAAAAACGGCAGGGCTGGCCCCATTGCTTTTCCCATTGACTCTTGAAGTAACTTTCTGAAGAGGTCAGCACATCTTCCACAATGGGTCCATTTGTGACTGAACCGTTTAACCTATAAACTTCATTCAAAGACTGTTAGAAAGAACACTCGTATGACTCCAATCTGTGTGCAGGACATGTGCAAATTCTTTTTAGTTTTTTTACAACGTTAAGCTAAAGACCTAGAAACTGTTACTGATCCTGCTCTCTGCCTTAGAGCACCATACACTGATAAAAAGGATTTTGAGGGGCAGTACATTTCACTGACAAAAAATTGATATTTTTTACCCCAACAAATTAGGTTGCTGAGGTTACTCTGATGCAAGGGGTATAATATACTCACTCTACCTATAAATAAGGAGTAGGACTTAGTACTGGTGAGAAATGACTAAACTATACCTAATTTGCATTCATACGCTATAACTAATACTAATGGCTAGTGTCGAAACTACCTATAAATGACTAAACTTTACCCAATTTACATTCCAACACTGTAACTAATACTATTGGCTAGTATGATCCAAACCGTCTCTGTCAAAACTACCTATTGAAATTGGTTAAGGCCCGCAATGCGCATTGCTTTCTGGGACTTCATTGGAAGAAGAATCAACCGACGACTGTGGCGAGCCTCGCAGCGGATGAAGTTAACTTCCGATGGACGGGACAAATTCAGAAGGTAAGCTGGCCAGTCGTGCATTAAACATGGGATACAAAACATGAACAATGATCAAAAGGAAACTAAATCACGCTAGAATTGTAGTTGGCTCGTAATAACTGTCTGACTGTGACTCAGGCAGCTGCTATCAGCAACTTACTGGGCAGACAGACAGGTCAATGGACCTGTAAGCTGCCGTTCAAACTTCGTTTGGAGAAGGCAACAAGTATGCCCTGTGTTAAAGATGAACGGATAGCACTACCAATTTCAAAATGTTGTAGAATGAAACCCACTGCAGCCAAGTTTTTTTTTTCCATTCTCAAATGTTGCCTTGTTGGCTAGTTTTGGCGCGCAGACTGGGACTGGCTGCTGGTGGGGACCTGACCTCGTGTGTCGTTCTACAAATATTTGTTGCCGAATGTTCCATCCACTGTTTGCGCTGCCACTGCCACTTGATGCTCTGCATCACGCGAAAGCACGGAGGAGAAAATTCTACAAGATAGCCTCCTTTTTTGCTTTCACACAAGGCTGTAGTGTGATAATCTTACAAGTTACATGCACCTAAAGGACTGTGCTCGTAGACAGACTACGAACGGCACATTACTTCACTATTTCATTCTCCACAATAAATCCATTCAACATGGAACGGCTACGTTTGTAGCTGGTCACTGAATCCTTCGTAAGTCTTTCAGCAGTTCCCGTCGCGAATCGTCCTCTTTGAATGTTGTTTTAAAAATGTGTAAATTCCTATGGTCACCAAGTTTTCAAATCAATGAAATGCGCGACGAAATGATTCATATCAACTGTCAAAGCAGTGTGCGTAAACAGTCATCATTCTGGGATGCCTCCGTGCCGAGTCAACTAAAGACTTTTTTGTATAATTAATCATAATCGTAGGCCTAGACATTCTTAGTTTGAATGACAGTTTGAAGATGGGGAGCGAGACAGACGGTGTGTGCATGCCGGGTGCCTGCCTGTGTTACTGGGAGGGAGAGGGGGAGCGAGAGGAATCGATCATCAAATAACTTTTTAAACAACGCTACCCTAGACATGCTAAATCCTGCTGAGAATAAACGTTAACAAAGGATCAATCCCTTAACATTGTGAGGAGACATTGATTAGTTTGTTGTAAATGTATCATAGTAAGTAGTCCTATGTAGACCAACACGCCCTTATGTTACTCTGAGTAGTGGTGAGAGGAGGTTTTTGGCGAGGGACCTCCCAATGTGATCATCCACGGTCATAACATCACCTAACATGAAGTCAGTTATTTTTTGTTGGACGTTGCAAACTCAATCTCAGGGTTAGTTTTGACAACGATAGTTTGATAGTTGCTTTCATAGTCGAAGGACTCGCTATGAACAGACATGCGCAGGTTCCATAAGCACAGCCCTTCTCTCTCTCTCTCTCTCTCTCTCTCTCTCTCTCTCTCTCTCTCTCTCTCTCTCTCTCGCTGGTCTCCGCAGTTCGCGCACACTTCAGTTGTACCGAAATGATAACGTTTGACATTAGGAAGGGCAGTCCAACGAAAAGAGACCGGTAGCCTATATTTTCACAACTAGTATAAAAAGTGAAACAAATGCTTCTAAACGGATAGCAATTGCAAGGAGTAGAAATGTTTACATAATAATCGAGTGTAAAAGTACAACTTCTTAAACTTTATCCATGTCAAATTATTCACAATGTTTTGTGCATAATGAAGGTGTTCTGCTTCTGCCTACTGCAGGAGTTGAGAAAAGGCGGTAACTGCTTACCTCTCATGTAAGCTACAGCCTATGTGGTGTGTGGCAAGTCATATTAATGACCAAGAATGACTTACTTGTAACTTAATTGTTATGTGCTTTTAATTTGTGTTTCAGGCAGTGGTGTTGCATCTTTTATATGCATGGTTGTCCTGAAGTCATTCTGGAACAGGGTAAGTCGCCGACTGAAGAAAAATAAACAGACTTAAAGGCCATAACACTGTCATGTTATTTGTTTATGAATAGCCATTTTCACTCACTCAGGCTTGCTGTCCTTGTTGCACTGTGCACTGTGTAGGATGGTGGCAGAGTAGATTTTGCAACTAAATAATAAACTCATATTTACAGTTAGTACTATTATAACTAATATTGCAATTTGCGCAGTCATAGAGAATATTTTGAATTTGATGGTGGTGGTAAGAATCAGTGAAAAAGATTTATGACTGGGCCGCATGAATTATGGAATGAGACTGCCAAATACATTTCACAGTGCACCTTTGAGGTCAATAGATCCCTTTACTGTTTGCATACAGATGTGACATAATCAAGCTGCGCTCTCATTGTTGGAGCACAATGGACCATGTATGCACATTTGTAAAGAAACTAGCCAGGTGTTATTTCTGAAATAAGCAAATGGATGGTCACGATAACTTCAGATATGAAGTGGAACCGCTCATTCCTTATGGTGGCCTCAGTCCGGTCGTTCTTAAATTTCTTGAAACAAACTCCTATGTTCTGAAACAGCCTATTCCCGTAGAATAGCGTAACAAGTGTTCTTTTTAGGGTCTCTATTTTAAAAAAAAGGATGGCAGGTCTTCTCTCTTTAGGGTCTGCACTGTCTCTGTGTGTGTTTGAGTCAACAATGCGTGAGCAGTCTGATGACTTAACTTCTATGTGAAGCTGTCAAGAGCTGTGTAGAGGGCAAATACACTGTGGATTGGTCACAACTGTTACTAATAACTCAACCCCTTTACTTTTTCAGCTCTAGACAGATGACCAAAACAGACCATAGAATGTACCTTTAAAAAAAAAAGTTTAACCAATGAGTATTCTTAATAGTGTATCTTGTCCCAGGGTTGTGTTCAGGTGCGTGACAACTGACAACATTGAGAAGACCCAGGAGCGGGAGAAGGGCAGCCTGATGAAAGAAGGCGACAGTGTTCTGTGGTCACACCTGAGATGATCGTCCTGAAGAGGAACGAGAGGAGATACTGGGCATATAAATACAGGCACTGTACGTTGTTTTTCTGTCCATTATCTTTTTACTCTTTTTGGCATACTGTATTTCACTCGCATATGTAGTAATCAGTACGTGTTATTGTTAAAGGGGCATCACAGTGGAGGACAATCATGAAAAGGTTGAAGACTTCACTGTGCCCATCCCTGAAGTCCCTCCACTCGGTGCAGCAGCTCTTTCCACCATACTGCCATGCTCTGGGTTGTCCCTGCCACCATCCACCTTTTGGGTCATCCGTGCCGCCAGCCATCACCGTGCCTGCAGCGCCTGGGTCATCCGTGCCACTCCCCACCATGCTGCCAGCCATCACTGTGCCTGCAGCACCTGGGTCATCCCTGCCACCATCCACCGTGCCTTCAACGTCCACAGCACCTCCGGTCTCTGTGAGCCAGTTTGCAGCTCTACTGACCTCTCCAGTATACAGTATGCTGTAATTGCTAATGGTTTCTCTGAGTGGCCTGACCGGTTAATTGTCCCGTATCCCAACTATTTACCACTAAACAAGTGATTTTGTAATAAGTAGGAGATCTTTGCAATGTTATCAGTATGGTTGGACTCTGATGTTTCACTGCTGTATGTCTTCCTCAAAGAGTAAACCGAATTCTGAGTATTCTTGGATTTAGTCTTTGATAAGTAGAGCAGCCTGTTTGTTTGAAACTGTTGCCCTGGACACCAAATAGACTGGAACTGATATCCTTTTTTAAAAGAAACTGGTATCCTTTTTATGTGTGCAGTTTAATGGTAGAACAGTATACACTGATGTGCCTTTATCAGTAACAAAGTGAAAACGGAACAAAATTTGACTATTTCTGTCAAAAACTGCTACAAATTCTACATATTGTTTATATAAACCTAGTTCTGGAGGAAGTCTGAGAGTTATTGACAGTTGCCATGTCAAGCTTCCGCCTTCGCGTAAATTTAAATCCCACCTTCCCTCCTTCCCCTGTCATGCGCAAAGGCTATCCTAATTGTCCCAGCACCTCCCCCTACTCCCTCATCTCACTGGATCACCCAGCTACATGTCCCCTACACTTATGGAGTGGAAGCGGATCTCGTGCCGCATGATCTCCGCAGGGTCCCAGGACAGAGGCCATCGAATCGAATTATGCCTATTGACTATGGTTACCATACTCCAGGGCAAACTCGTGAATTAAATGGTCCTGTTGTTAATGTTTGTTTACTTTTTGTGAGATAAACTGAAACATTGAGTATCTGCTCATTTTTCACATTTTCCTGTTGGCGATATCCCTTTAAATAAAACATCTTGGTTGATATGCACAGGTTTGTTGTAATTGTAATTTCCCTGGTGGACGTTTGCACAACACAGTAGAGGCAGAAAACACTGATTGTTAAAAAGTAACTTTTTAGTTTTTCTCAAAGTTTATTTTAATTTTAAATGATATACTTTTATTTTTACCTAAGTAGATTCTTTCAATGGTACATTTACTTGTGATTGAGTACAATTTCAACAGAGTAATTATTCTGATTACTTTATTGTTGTGTTTTTCTTATTCCTATTAACCAGAGGTGAAAAGAGTACTAAAATATTTTACTCAGAGTAATATATTTTAGTACTCTTTTCACCTCTGGTTAATAGGAATAAAAATAACACAGCAATAAAGTAATCAGAATAATTAGCAGTTGATAAATAAGCAGTAATACTAAAAGGCTCCATGAAATGAGTAAACGTTAACCCTTTTTTATCAGTAATAGGT
The DNA here is from genome assembly GCF_034702125.1 of Engraulis encrasicolus. Lineage (NCBI taxonomy): Eukaryota > Metazoa > Chordata > Actinopteri > Clupeiformes > Engraulidae > Engraulis > Engraulis encrasicolus. The sequence continues at coordinate 25,677,235 of NC_085875.1, forward strand.
GTTAATAAAAAGCTACATGAAATGAGTCAATTTTAACCAATTTTTAACAGTAACAAGTGGTAATAAAAAGCTACCTGAAATGAGTAAACGTTAACCTATTTTTATCAGTAATAGGTGTTAATAAAAAGCTACATGAAATGAGTACATTTTAACCAATTTTTAACAGTAACAAGTGGTGATAAAAAGCTTCCTGAAATGAGTAAATGTTACCCCATTTTTACCAGTATTTTTTACTTTGATGTGGTCAGTATAACAGAACTTCTGGAATTGGTTAATCTTAACTGAATATGTAGGGGTACGTAATACTCTATTTAGGACTGTGGAAATCCTTACACCAATTAAATTGAGTAAATCCTATAGATCTCTTTTTACAGTGTACACACTGCCATACAGACAATCACAGCAGGTGTTGCCAATAAATGGTTCCATCTCAACTGTCACGTTCTCTAAACATTCTATTCTTAACGAGCAGCTGCACTATAGTTCTAGAAGTCTATTGTTCAGCTCTTCAATGCAATCTGATATTGTCTTGCTGGAACACTTTTGGCAGGCAGCTGCTTCGCCCATTGGTAAAGGTGCTGGATCAGCAATATGGAGGTTGGAAGTTTGAATCCCACCCGGGCCTATGTTGATTTTCAAAATTATATCATATGCAGTGTTCGTTAGCCAACTTAAAATACCATGTTTGTCATTTAGTATCAATGGCAAGGGTGCAGGATTAGAGATCGAATCCAACTCGCACCCGTGTTGATTTTCAAAATTATATCATATGCAGTGTTCCTTAGCCAACTGAAAATACCATGTTTGTCATTTAGTATATCCCAAAAACGCGGAGCTACAACGCTTTCAAGATGGCTGAATCCAAGATGGCTGAATTGTTTGGCCCATAACTTCTGACTGGTAGGATGGATTTTAGCTTTGTTTTCTCAATAGTAGTTTGCTTTTAATTTAGGGATAGAGATATCAAAAATAAAACTGATCATCTCTGCCCCAAAAGGCAAGCCCACTTCCAGCATTTTCTGTGAGAATGCAATCTAGTTCATTATTTATTTATTTATTTATTTCGTGTGTGTGTGTGTGTGTGTGTGTGTGTGTGTGTGTGTGTGTGTGTGTGTGTGTGTGTGTGTGTGTGTGTGTGTGTGTGTGTGTGTGTGTGTGTGTTGGCTCTGTGAGACACTGGCAGTCTTTCTCCCTGTGGTTGATAATAATAGAGTACATGTACAGTACATGTAGTGAACATTGATCCCTTACTGATTTTCTCTCAATGAGATATATATATTCTGTCTCTCCATTTAGAATACACGTACCAGGCACCACTAAAATCATGTTCTTATATAGCCTGGTTCTCACCGACGGTTTGTGTGTGTACACAAACTACCGTCTGGTAGCACTGCCATTAACATGCTATTCTCGAGTCAGAAAATAAATGGTGCATTTATTGCACCTCACTACCAACAAATTCTTCCAAAAACGTTTTCTGTTCATCTCTAAAGAGTCAATATAGTCTATAATCTGTCCTGTGACGTATCAATGCAAGCTGCCGTTAATATTTATAGAAGAGCATGTTAATGGCAGCGCTACCAGACGGTAGTGTGTGTGTAACTCCGCTCCATCAGGGGGATCCGGAGCTACTCGGTGAGAACCAGGCTAGTCCTTATTAGTAGGCAAACCATGAAATTCAGCAAGGGGTCAAATACTTATTACCACTACTACCACTACCAATACTTAGCTTACTACTACCACGCTGAGTTACTGTAACCCCCCTACCTCACCATCATTTTAATTTTTCCATGTTACTGTCTATCAGTATGTATTTGTTTTGTATGAAATAAACAATTAACCAATTTCCATCCAAAAAAAGAATAATCTCCCCTTCTCCCCTGTTTGTATGACAATCATAACTACAATGCAGACCTCTGATATTCACCCCCAGCTATGCTGTCATTCTGTTTTAGTATGCTGTCATGCTGTTTTAACACTAATTGACAAACAGCTATATGCAGCAATTGCATGTAGGCTAGGCCTATAGCATTATGTAAACAAAGCTGCCTTTGGCGTAGACCTGGTTAGAGCGCTTAGTATTCTGTATAAGTAGCCTATTTGGTGTCGTGCTAAAGTGTCTGTGTTGCATCAGCACCTGTGAATGGTATTATGGGGATTAATGTACTTAACAGCTGCATGACTGATGGAGGTCAGCTGTTGTGGAGTGATAAGCCTATTACCGTATGTATCTATACTCCACTTCTGAGGTGACTTTGTTTATGCATGCATGAGTTCCCCCCTGAGTCTGTGCATTTACAGAAAAAAGAGAGAGAAAGACCACTATGCCAACTGCAGCCAATGCAATGTCAAGAAACACACAGACACACACACAGACACACACACACACACACACACACACACACACACACACACACACACACACACACACACACACACACACACACACACACACACACACACACACACACACACACACACACACACACACACACACCTTTCTGTAGTCAGCCAAAGAGCTGGTTGTGAAGAGGCGAAACCCAATTCCCAGTGATTATACAACTGTCAGTCAATGGAGATATCCCCCTCAACATGTTAAACTAGTATAAACATGTTAAAGTAGTTATAAGCATATAAAAATATTAACATATAAAAGTGTTATTTAAACACTATTACGAGATTGTTGTATAATTGTTTTTTGTTGGAAAAACGACGCAACCAGACGCACGCACGCACGCACACATGCATGCACGCACACACACACTTGCCTGTTTGCCCATCGCTCATCTCTGTTATATTTCCTGTTCCTGTTCCTCACCTCTACCACTAGTGTGCACAAGTAGGCCAATGGACACAGACAGCTTCTCTCCTCTCCTCCTCGCTCCTCTCCCCTCTACTCACCGTTCCTCTCTCCTCTCCTGTCCTCTCCTCTCCTCCTCAACTCTGCTCTCCTCAACTCTCCTCTCCTCATTGCCCTTCTCCTCTCTTCTCCTCTCCTCTCATTCTTACTAGTCTCTTCTCCTCTTCTACCCGCTCCAGAACGCATTAATGAGACCGATCACTTTCTGCTCTGATTGTTTTCCAGTGGGTCAGGTATAGGTGCTCAGATCAGTGCAGCTCAGCACAGCTCTGTCTGCCCTCTGTTTGTCTGTTTCTCTTACTGTGTCTCATTCTCTCTCTCTCTCTGTCTCTCTCTCTCTCTCTCTCTCTCTCTCTCTCTCTCTCTCTCTCTCTCTCTCTCTCTCTCTCTCTTTCTGTGTAGATGGCTTTGGGCCAGACATACACAGTGCCAGACATACACTGGATTTTAATCACGCCACACACACACACACACTTCTACGGAGGCACGCAGGCAAACACACACACACACACACACACACACACACACACACACACACACACACACACACACACACACACACACACACACACACACACACACACACACACACACACACACACACACACACACACACACACACACACACACACACACACACACACACTGCATCACACTGCAGCCACTTGAATCCAACACATCATCAGCAATCCAGGAATCTCAGCACAACACTCACTGTATCACTCAAGCTTTGTGAGCGTTGTGGCGCAGCGCGCTAAGCCCCCCACATTTGGGCTTGCATGTTCACAAGGACCCCGGTTCGAGTCCAGCCGTGGTCATTTTCCCATCCCACCCCGTCTCTCTGTCCCACTCGCTTCCTGACGCCATCTCTGACTGTCTTCTCAAATAAAGGCATAAAAGCCCCTGAAAATGTATTTAAAAAAGACGGAAAAAAAGAAAAAGAAATGAACGAAGCCAGGCTGTGTGTTATAGGAGGGTGGATATAATTCTGAGAGTGTTGTGGCTAAATCTGTGGTAGGCCGTCTTTCGTGTCGTGTTAGATTAATTACGGTAATAAGGGAAGGCTAAGGCCAGCACACCTTTCCAATTGTAGTTATACATCAACGTTAAGGAATGGAGAGAGTTGAGAGTTGCTGATCATTACTTATCCAGGGTGCTCAATCTCCCTAAAGCATCCGAGGGAGGGACTGCCCGCACCGCCACCATCACAACCACAGGCATCAGGGAAGCTGACACACAGGGAACGGGGTCAGTTGTCCTGGGCCCAATGAGAGAGGAGGCCCTCATTAAGTTGTACGTATTGGATGGGGGGACCTTTCTCATGATCTTGTCCTGGGCCCAACCAAAGCCGTCAGTGGCCCTGGCTGCTGCCTATGTCCTCCAAAGACGTCAGTAACATAAATGGAAAGCATTAAGTTCAGAATCTACTGTCGAGAACTCGAGTTGGCAGTACAATTTAAGCATGAGCTGCGTGTCTACCTAGAAGGTGTGTTTTTTGACACCTCTGGCTTGCCGTCCGGGACTATAGGGCTCCTGTGCCTTGTTTGCTGGTGTGTGTGTGCATGTCACTGTGTGTATGGGGGGGCATGTTTAATGAGGGAGACATGAAGTCAAGTTGATTTAAACGAGCGGATTAATGAGGGTTTAGAACTGGATTTTTAATGGCATAATTAAATTTAGGACTTATCATTTTAATTTCACAGAGGTTAAGACTTCCTTTTTATTTTCCCCATGTACCCAATGTGCGATGCCCTGTGTCCACATTAGGGGATGTGTGTCTGTGTGTCTGTGTGTTTTTAGATGTGTGGAATTGTGTGTGTGTCTGTGTTAGATGTGAGTGCATGTGTAAGATGTGTGCATGCTTGCATTCATGCTCACTTGCATATGTGATGCACATGTGTGTGTGTGTGTGTGTGTGTGTGTGTGTGTGTGTGTGTGTGTGTGTGTGTGTGTGTGTGTGTGTGTGTGTGTGTGTGTGTGTGTGTGTGTGTGTGTGTTTCACTGCGATATAGCAATACAGTTGTTGCACCATACACACAGCAGAATATTCATATCTCCCCAAACGGTGCACCACCATACACAATCACAGACCTAAAAAGCTGTGGTTTTGGCCCGTGGATTAATTACACCTAATCTTAAAATGGCAGATGCCATGTTGCCAAGAGATAGGCTGCTGAAGTCAAACAGAGGGATGGCCAGGCACCATTTCAGGATGATATCTCCTCTCTCTTCGGATTGGTGATAATAAGTAAACAAACATGGCTGAACAAACATTAATCTCAGTGCATGGACGAGGCTTTATTATTATTAGGCAGAGAACAGCTGTGAAAGCAGAGGCTTGGAAGGAGAGTCTAAAGGAGGATAGACACAATTTTATGTGCTTTTAAAAATATGATTCTGCAATGGAAAAAATACTTGCATATGTCTATTAGTTTGCTTCGGGGGTGGAGAGTGGTTTCTTTCATGTTTTATTTTCTCAAAAGTCTGTGTCTGTGAATAATGAGCCTAATCAACACTCACCACTCACCACCCATCTTCGGGATATCAAAGAGAGACACAGCTGCTGCGACCAGCTCTCTCCATTTTGCAGACCGCAGACTACACAGAAAAACTAATTAGTCAAAAACAGAAACAAACAAAACACTCTGACCCATTATTGCCATTTTTGGAAGAGAGAGAGAGTGGGTGAGGGATTTGCTGAAACGAGAAATAACACCAAAAAAACATTGAGATGGAGAAAAACGCATAAAAACTTATTCTCTACAGTCCTCTCCCATTTTGACAGCAGCAGATCATTTTATTCCATTTTTACTACTTTAAGAAGATTGTGGGGGACAAATCTCTCAGTCAGCACACTGAGCTACTGTGGGCCAATTTAGTGCCTCTTGCCAAGGCCAAACAACAGCGGCAGCAGTAGAACACACACACACACACACACACACACACACACACACACACACACACACACACACACACACACACACACACACACACACACACACACACACACACACACACACACACACACACACACACACACAAACACACACACACACACACAGCATTTGTTTGTTTATTATTTTTATTTTTCTCTCTTAGTTTTGATTAGGGCCGACATATACGCTATGAAGCATTTCACTAAGTCTTTTAGACTATCTTATGTTTAACACGGGACCACCCTGTCCTAGCAGTGTCTGCCTTGTGTATACTGTAGTCTGAGGGAGCTGTCCACTTGACTCTTTGTGGGATGGACGTATAGAAACTACATATAGGGTGATAAAGCACAATGGCATAGCACAATCAGGTACACACAGTAATGACAATGAAGCATCCACTATTTATTTCTTATTATCTTTATAGTGATAATGTTACAGTGTAGTAAGCATTTTATTAGGATCTCCGTGTCGCCCTGTGATTAAGATCACATTTGCCTGGCAGGGTTTTCTTTGTGGTGACTTTGTTTTGTCTATTTGGGTTGGAGATGGATCTAATGCTGGACATTTGTATAATTAAAACTGCCGTATACAGTAGACTAGTCTACATAACGTAGGACAATAAAGCACAATGAACTCACACAATAAAGAGCATGCAGTTAAAAAAACATCTAGTAATTGTTTTATTGCTTAATATTGTGTTGTAGGCCTATACGCATTTTATTAGGTGCGTAGGCCATACCACACTGGCCTGGTAGTGTCTTCCGCGGGTTCTGGAAGCTATCCACTTGACTAACAGGGGACTCTGCAGTGTACAAAATAGTACCCTGGAAGTTATAGGGTCAGTTTGTAGCCTACATTCTGCAGCAAAAAAATAAATTAATAAAACCTTTGACAGTAGCGGTTTTTAAACTCCGACAGCACAATATATGGCTCTTCCCGTCCCAATACAGATGACCCTAAACGTGATTTATTTTTCTCACCCAGACATGTCTGAGTTTCTTCTCTACCTTTTTATAACCACGCACACACACACGCACACACACACACACAAACGCACACACACACACACACACACACACACACACACACACACACACACACACACACACACACACACACACACACACACACACACACACACACACACACACACACACACACACACACACACACACACACACACACACACACACACACACACACACACACACCATGATAAAAAAAAACTATCCATCTAGACTAACCTCATCCCAGTTGGATGTCATGGTAAGTTTTCTTTTCTTAAAATAGTACTTACCCCTGCCAGCATTCTGATTGACAGTGCATAAAACACCACCGATTTATACCTCTGCATTGTGCTCATCTTTTCCACAGTAAAGTGTGTGGTAAGTTTATCAAGTTCAGACTTAGTTATCGTGATTGATTGTGGAATCGAATCACCCCGCAACCCTGCCCCTTTACTAAACCAATGCTAAAACCTGTCTGTCCCTGGGGGAAAGTCCCTATGTATGGGTAAGGGTGCATAGACTGTGCACATAGGCCTACTGTCTACTTTATTGTGCTATGCCTGCTCACTAGATTGTCTGTGTGTGTGTGTGTGTGTGTGTGTGTGTGTGTGTGTGTGTGTGTGTGTGTGTGTGTGTGTGTGTGTGTGTGTGTGTGTGTGTGTGTGTGTGTGTGTGTGTGTGTGTGTGTGTGTGTGCGTGCGTGCGTGCGTGCGTGTGCGTGCATGTGAGTGCTTGCACAAGTACAGTATGTATGTGCATGTGTGTGTACAGCACATGCATGTGTGTCTGCACATGCGTGTGTGTGTGTGTACGGTACAGTCCCATAGACCAGTGAATTGTGTCACTGAGGGGCCCTCGGTAGGTGATGTAAAATTGTTAAGTAGGCTTTTTATTGGCAGTCCCAAAATTTTAACAAGATGAGACATTGAATAAATTAATAATTTTAAAAAAGTAAGCATATTATCAAATGTATGGTTATTTATTTATATTAATGGATATGATGGCTAATACGGTCAACGGACCTCCTTGACGTGCAAACACTGCAAAAAGAAAACCAGCTTCTATCCGACCCATGGACTGACAGAGAAAAAGGGTCACAATTGAATGGCAATAGAAAGCAGTAGGTCCCAAACCCGTTCCATACCTGCCATACTGCCTTACAGTACCCCTCTTTCCTGTGCCACTCTACCTCCCACATTAAGTGCAATGCGGAGCTGCATGCCAGGGGCCATAAACCTCCCCGTGCTCTGGGAGAGCTCACATTTATTCAGGGCCACGGCAGGACATTATGGACCCCATGAGAACATTTAAGTGGCTAACACTTTATCACAATCAGCAAGCAGAATCAGACAGACTCAGGACTCAGAATCAGCTTCATCACTTACTCTTACTGTATGTCTACAATATATTTGACTTTGGTATGTGACATACGTAGGCTACCTATAAATACTCTATCGCATGTGTGCGCGTGTCTGTGTCTGTGTTGCGCCTGACTACCTGCACATGTGTGTGTGCGTTTATGTGTGCGATGTGTTGGTGGGTGGTATACGGACAGAAGGCTACTTTTGAGTATTCTGTCATAGTGCAAGAGTTCATTAGTGACCCTGTCTGCCCTTCTGTTGCGCCTCAGTCCAGACACTGGAGTCTTGCCGGAATTGATCCTTTGCACATCTATCTTCTAAGTTCAGCCACTCCTCCCCACAGACTGTGTGTGTGTGTGTGTGTGTGTGTGTGTGTGTGTGTGTGTGTGTGTGTGTGTGTGTGTGTGTGTGTGTGTGTGTGTGTGTGTGTGTGTGTGTGTGTGTGTGTGTGTGTGTGTGTGTGTGTGTGTATGTGTGTGTGCACGTGTGTGTGCGTGCGTGTGTGCGTGTATGTGTGTGTGTGTGGGAAAGAGAGAGAGAGAGAAGAGAAAGAGAGCGAGAGAGAGAGAGTATGTGTGATTGTGTGAGAATGTGTGTTTGTGTATGTGAGTACATAATGTAGCCTACATCTATCAGCCTCCCCTCAGGTCTCCTCACAGAAGGGGGGCAGCACCTCTGACTCGGAAGAATATATCATGTCACCTCTTGCCTGTCAACTCCACCCACCACATCACTCCATGAATCTAAAACACGACAACAACAACCTCCCAGTCAGGGCTGGACTGGGACCAAAGACTGACCAGCCATTTTTGGCACAGAGCTGCCTCTCACAGCCCCCACCACTCTGCTAATACTGCTATACACTCTGCCTCAGCCCCCTGTCTATATTGTAGATGGATTAAAGGACCAACCTATCTAAATTGTGGGGTAAAAAATAATTAAACAAAAGCATTGCGACCTGAGTACTGTCAGTCCAGCGGGAAAATGCCCCCTTTGCCTGATTACCAGTCCAGGCCTCTCACCACCATCACTCCATCAAGCAGCAAACACGACAACAACACCCTCCCAGTCGTAGCTGCTAATGGCATTAGCTGAATTACTTTCCCCTCCTTCAGGAGAAAACGACGTGGCAGATTCCTTTTTTACAAGGGATTCAACCAAACAAGTAAGCAAGCATTGGGGAAGCCAAGTGATTTCCATTGCAATGGCTTGTGATAAATTATGTTTATGCCAGCTGTATACTAAGGGTTATTTGCTATGTCGTTACGTACTACAGCCACGCTGGGCCGAGCAATAGCTGCAGACGAAGAATCACATTTGACGGATGGCTGGGGTGGTTTTATCAGTGTACAGTATATGAAGAGTTCAGATGCAAAACCCCCTAACTCCATTTCTGAAGACCTGAACTTCTATATTTTTAGAGAACCCCGTTGTTGGTTTGGTTTACATTCATGTACTTGATAATACATATAAATAGTTATATTACATAAATAAAATAAAAAATATGCAATTCTGATAACTTTGTATTAAATAAAAATGAATTAAGATTATTTTCTGAAATGGCCCTTAGGGGTTTTTGCATCTGAACTCTTCATATACAGTAAGTGTCTCCATACTAATTGGCACCATTACCAAGACATATGGCACTTGTAAATTTACAAGGAGCTGAACACAACACAGCCTGTTGAAGGCCTATCACAAAGATACCGTAATCTGCGATATAGAGTCAAAAGACTAACCGCAGAGATACACCAGCGGCGATCTGAGCGAGTCGAGCGACGGAAGTAATTGACTTTGTATTGAGTCGAGAGACAAAAGCGATTCTGGAGACTAGAGCGATTTGCGTGACGAGCGCGACAATTTGAAGTTGAAATCTTTTCAACTTTCTATGACGCGGTTCGGCGACAAGCCGCGACAGCCAATGACTGTATAGAGGTCAGTGACCACAGCCAATGGGAATGCTTGAATGCCTTCTGCCTGTACGGACATACTCTAGTCTCCTCAATCTCTCGTATCGCTTGCTGCTACACTCTGTCGCTTGAATCGCGTCGCCGCTGGTGTATCTCTGCGGTAATAAACACAACTGCATGGAAATGTATCATCCTGCATAAGGACACTTTACACAGAGCTTTTTTATCATGCTGAATGTTTATGTGTCTACATAGTCCGTGTTTATCTGGCTAAATTAGTCATTGTTGTATTAGTTTAATTCACTGCAGTATTTGTGAAAGATTAATCCTATGGTCAAATGTGGCCACTTGTCTGGAAATGACTTGTATTGAAATGTACAAGTTGTGTGCAGGCTCCCCGCTACTAGTGCCCCTCACAACAGCACCCATCGCCATCTTCATAGGAGGTATGGACTACACACACACACACACACACACACACACACACACACACACACACACACACACACACACACACACACACACACACACACACACACACACACACACACACACATGCACGCCCATGTTATAATCTGGAGAGGTATAGAATATTCTATGATAGGTATGATTCTGTTTGCCTCCACTCATGACATGAAATTAAACAATCCGGTCTGAAGGAAACTCTGAGGAGTCGGCGACGGTTGGCCCAATGAGTTTTTAGGGCGGCACATTTAATTCTATTATATTGAATTAAATATTTTGATATTTCAGCAAAACATAATATTGACCATTGACTGCTAGTACAGGGGCCGCAACAGGGGCCAGGAGCAATTCTACAGGGGCCCTGCCCTCCCTTCTAAAACCGCCTATGTGGAGAGTTGTACGCACCTAACAGCCTCCAGCCCCCATGTTCAATATAGTAGCTTTCTATAAGTATGTTACCTCCAGGGCTGGGCCAAAGCATCAGTCCGGGCATTTTTGGCAAAGACTGGTCCACCAGGCAGTGAGAGAGCCAATGAAGCCTGTGACAACATGTTTAGTCATCTACTACAAGCTATTTTGACAACTACAGCCAAAATGAACATGTAAATCTGACTCAGAGAGGTCTGCTGTGGCGGCGTGAGGACTGATACCACTATTCACCAAGGGGAGGACCAAGCCAAAATCATCAACAGTCCACCGGGCAAATGCCCTGTATGCCATATGGTCAATCCAGCCATGGCTACCTCCCTCCAGGGGAACGTTTTAAACTTTAGCCTGCATAGCTCTGGCCATTTACAGCCTTCGATTGCACCTTTATGACCTTTTATACTGCTTGTGCAAATGTGAGTTTACCCTGCTGAACGTGCCCTGCCAGAGTTCTTGCTCTTGCCCAAAAACAGCTCTCAGAAAAGTGCACAGGAACAGACGTCTGAGGTGGCCAATAGATTAAAGGTTGGAATGTAAAAGTGCTGATAAATTCTGCAGAAAAACAAAGCAGAGTAGTAGATGGCTGGAAACCTTTGGAAATGTATGATGAAATAAGTAGACCAGGCTGGCTGTGTGTTTATGAGCAACTATTTCACTTGAGAGAGAGAGAGAGAGAGAGAGAGAGAGAGAGAGAGAGAGAGAGAGAGAGAGAGAGATATAGAATCCATCTCCCCATGGACGTTCAGTGACGTTCTGAGCTGGCACTGTCAATTATATACTGCTGTATCAAGCTTGATTCTGGGACACCCTTTATTAATGTGTGTGCTTTAGCCTTCTACTAAAAAAATCTCTGCAATACCGATCAATGGTCGCAAACGTTTAATGACAAGATGTTTTGGATGATCAGTCCATCCTCAAAGTGCAACCAAAGTGCTTTAGCCTTCTACTCCACATGTGTGTCAGGTGGTGATGGAAATCATTTCATTTTAATGAATGTTATCATTATACATAAATGCAACAGGATGGGTGGCTCAAACAAACCAGTATGACCTTTAACAACAGACGAGAGACAGGAGCTCATTGCTGATGAAGGCTAGGAGCAGCTTCTCTCCTTCTATGTGTTTGAATGTGCCCTAAGGCGCAAGGCTGCAGTGTGACGATTGACAGGAAAATCTCTGATGAATAAAATATTTAATCATATCGTTACATGCGCACAAATCATCAACAAATGTCATGAAACAGTGTGATACTGTGTTTCATCTATACATAATTCAAAAGTCTTCTCATATTTTCTGTTGACATAATTTTCCACCAAAGGGAGGGATGGAGAATGTATCGCCCACTGTTGTTGTTGTTGTTGTTGTTGGTGGTGGTGGTTTTGATAATGGGCCGTGAGAAGGCAAAGGTTAATCTACAAGCTAAGGGCATCTCTTCTGCCTCTGTTGATGTTCACAATTAGGCCTATGTGTACAGTAACTCCTCTACCAACTGCAGGTGTGAATCAATAGAATTATTGAATGGCTGGTACATAATCGTGATTCCCTCTCATTGTCGTGACCGAACAGCATAAAAACTGCAGTGTTGAGTCAACACTTAGAGAGGGGATTTAACATCTTCTAGAGTGTATTTGCTCCCACACACACTGTGTTACCCTCTGTGTCTCAGTGACTGTGTGTGTTCCCCTTCTCTCTCTCTCTCTCCCACTTACTCTCTATGTCTTTCTTTCCCTCACAGGTCGTGTATGAGCTCTGATCCCCTCCCTCCCTCCCTCCTCTTTTCACTCCCACCCTCTCGTTCCCCCTCTCTTTCTCTCTCTCTTCATCCCTGTCTCTCACTCTCTCTCTCTCTAAATTTGATGAAAAATACATTATGGCGAGATTTTGGGCATTATAATCAGATGATGTCATAATGTCATTTTTACCCTATTCAGACTGGTTTTTTTTTTGCATTCCTGCCCCCCCCCCCCCCCCCCCAGGTCCAGGAATGCCAAAAAAACCCAGTCTGAATAGGCTAAATTCAAAGTTGAAGCCCCCCCCCCCCCCCCAGTCTGGATAGGGTTAACCCATTTAAGCCTGATGCTGCATATACGCTGCAGGCGCTGGGGCGACATAGACACTGCATTCAGGCTCTTGAGATTTCAGGGTTTTTTAAAATGAAAAATGTGGGTATGTTAGCGTTGAAATAACACAGTGTTAATGCAAGATGAGTGCCCTAGCTTTTAAATCGACTTATTTCATGTTTTTATGTGCTTCAGATTTTGAGATAATTAGTTTTTTATATAGGCTGAGGTTTTTATAAGCCCTTCCCAAAAGGGCTTAGGTACTCAGCAGGCGTTTTTTGCAGGTGTCTTAGGCTTAAATGGGTTAACACTGCATTTGATACTGTGTGATGTATACTCAGATTGGAATTTCATCCGGTGTGAGTGTAACCCATCACTGGCCAATCGTGACAACAGAGCCCCAGGAGTCCCCTGTGTGTGGGGACAGTGGGACAGTGCCATGCCCTGAACACCTGAGTCAGAGCAGAGTGCAGGTTATTCACTACCCCCAATTCACCCGCCTACCTGTGTGGGGAGTAGCACCGCTGACCCTTTGTCTCAAACTCATGTCCAACTTTAACCATTAGTCATGACTGCCCGAACCACTAGCCCTTGACTGCCTCCTATCACTAGCCTAAGGCTGCCCCAAATGTGAGGTGATAGATTGTGTTTATCGTACAGAAGGCTGGGTATCTTTACCAGAGCTTAGTGTGTTAACTGCATTCGTGGTTACGTTATATTACATTACAGTTAGCTGAGGATTGAATCCAAAGGGACATATAATTGTACAGGTAAGCAATACGTTTCTGTCCCTGAAGCAATGTTGGGTCAGGTCAGGTGTCATCTTGTTCAAGGTCCCCTCATACACAGATTGAGGTGTAAAGAGAGGTAATGATTTGATTCCACAAAGCCAGTTTAGTGACACAAAGACAGTTTAGTAATCATTGCTTTTCGATAGCCACGAGGAATCCTGATGCTGAAGCCATTAGAGTAGCCCCTACAAATAAACAGTTATAGACTGGAAACCATCCACGTCAAATCTTTGAGGCAGGCTTTCTGGAGACTCTCCCTTGCAGCAGAGTCTGAAACACTGAAACAAGAGTGAAGGAGAGCCCACACAGGCTTGGCAGTGGTAGTCATTCTCCAAGTAAGAGCATGTTGTGTGCATCTGTAATCAATACAAGATACCTGGTGCATTTAGCATGGGTTCCACGGGGGGGGTGTTACAGATTCTATAGGGCCTAAGCACTGAGAGTACTGTCAGGGACCCTTAAGGGGGCCCAAAATTTGAATCTTTCATGGGGCCCAACATTTCTGACGGTGCCCCTAGCTTTTGGTGTTATACTTATTTATAGATTTACGCACTTTATAAAGGAGTATCATTTGTAGTTTCCCCCTTTGGCTGTTTATTGCTACTGATGTCCAGTGGTGGTTCTCTGTCATCATTACCCATCCACATGAAACACACTGAGCCAAGGGCGCTGGAACGAGTGTTAAAATGGTGGTGCGTTTTTTCCCCTTCATTCTTTATTTCTTAACAATGTTACAGCTGTTTGTTTGCAGTAAAAGCCAGCAGTAAAAGTTGAGAAAGCCTCATTTAGGGAGCCCAAAAGTGGGGATGCAAATGCACTGCATCCCCCTTTTTCCGGCACCAATGCACTGAGCCATCATCCATAGCCCTCGCACACGTAACACAAACAAAAAGTTGGGGAAAACATTCTCATCAAATATGTGCAGCGAGTGTCTGGAGATACTCACCCTGCAGCACAAACAGAGTGTATTGTTGAAGCTTTGTAAGAGTGAAGGGAAAGCTGGTAGTGCTGCATGAGCCCAGAGGTAGCTGTCTACAAAAAAAAACAGTTCTCGCTGGTTTGGGCTCTCTCTCTCTCTGTCTCAGGAAGCTTCAAAACCAGGTGAACAAGAGTCAGATTGCTACCGCTGGGTAGACGATAAAGGATCTGCTGGAGGACACACAGACAAAGAGAAATGTGGAGAAGAAAAGAGAGATGGAGGAGAGGAAGAAAGTAGATGGTATGAAATCAATCCCCTGACCATCAGCTTTTGTGGCCGGGCAGAAGAGGGGGTCCTGGTCAGCAGAAGGACAGAAAGAAAAAAGACAAATATAGAGAATAATAGAGTGAGTAATACAGATGTCTGCATTTACTGTATATAAAAAAACAACAACTTTGAAGGAGTGAAAAGAGACATATAGAGAGAACAAAAGAGATGTGAATGTCAGAAAAAAATGGATTGTTGTTTATGAAAACAACACATTGACATAGTGAAAAAGGGGAAAAAAACATGGAGAGCGAAGGAGATGACATAAAAACAACTCCCACCTGAACTTCAGCGTAACTTGCCTGGAGACATGAACTGATGCAGGTGATGCAGGAGGCATATTTGATCAGTCATGATCTTTAAATAAATGATAAGACGAAAAGGACAGCCATAGCCTTATGGTTAGGGAGGTCGTCTTGAGTTCACAGGGTTCCAAGTAGAGCATGACACGGGAGTGGATTTTCACTCCCGTCCCTTCCCGGTCCCAGAAAAAAATCCCATCCCATCCCGGACTGGAGTAAAAGAAAAAAATCCCGTCCCGTCCACTCCTGAAAAGAATGTTTCCCAATCCTGTCCACTCCCACTCAAAATCCTACCCAATCCCATTTCGTCAAAAAACCAAGGCTTTTTTTTCCGGTTTTTAAAGAAAAAATAAGCAGCATTCCCGCTCACGTTCATTTTTATTCCCGCTCCTGACCGCTCCCATTCGTCTTTATTCCCGCTCCTGCCCGCTCCCGGTCATCTTTAAAATTTTGACTCCCATCCCGCAGGAATCCCGCAGCACCCACGGGACCCACAGGAATTCCTGAAAAATGTCATCCTCTATTTCCAAGTTCTAATCTCAGCCTTACCTCTCAATAAACCTCCACGCATGGCTGAACTGCCCTTGAACAATGCACCTTTTCTACCTGAGGAAGCTGAGGAGCTACCACATCCCCAGACCACTGCTGGTGAACTTTTACAACTGTGCCATCAGCAGTGTTCTGACCTATGGGTTCCTAGTGTGGTTCTCCAGCTCCTCCAAAGCAGATCAGCAGGCACTCCAGCGTGTGGTGAAAACAGCAGGGAAAATCACTGGAATGCCTCTCCCAGAGATTAGTACCATCTACACCACACGCTGTCTACGGAGAGTGCATAACATCCTGCGTGACAGCCACCATCCTGCCTACCATCTGTTCCAACAGCTACCCTCAGGTAGAAGGTACAGGTCCCTTCAGAGCCGCACCGAAAGACTGGCCAAGAGCGTTTACCACCAGGCCATTAGACTTTTGAATTTGCAGGACTGCTGAGGAACATTACTGTCTTAAATGTTATCCATCTATCCTTTGGACATTCTGTGTGTGTGTGTGTGTGTGTGTGTGTGTGTGTGTGTGTGTGTGTGTGCGTGCGTGCGTGCGTGCGTGCGTGCGTACGCGCGTGCATGTTTGAGAGAGGGGGGGGGGTGTCGTATTATGCACTTAATCTCTGCTGCACTTTAAGTGGGATGGGGGGGCTGGGGGGGTCAAG
>NC_085875.1:25698801-25728801 GCF_034702125.1 Engraulis encrasicolus
TAAAGGTTGAGAGAGATGTGCTTGGCCTTGCTCACTCTGGGAGTTTGTTCCACCACAGAGGGACAATGACTGAGAACAGTATAGACTGGGATCGCTTAGAGCAAACAGGGGTCACGACCAGGTGGTTGTGTTGGACTAGTAGCTCTCTGGAAGGAAAATATGGCATTAGTTTGTCCTTCATATAAGCTGGAGCACCTCCTGAAGTGGTTTTGTAGGCAAGGTTCAAGGCATGGTGCTTCATCTGGGCAGCCAACGGTAGCCAGCGGTAACCAGTGGAACTTGATAAAAAGAGGAGTCACACAGGTCCTTTTGAGTTGAGTGAATACCAAACCTGCTGCTGTGTTCTGGACCATCTGTGGTTTCATTGCACATGCAAATACACCTGCCAGGACGCAGTTGCAGTAGTCCAGGTGGGAGATGACCATGGCCTGAACCAGTAGTGGTTGCACACTGAGGAAGGCACACACCGAAACGCGAAAGAAAACAATTTGATACAAGGTGCGTCCCCTTTTCTTTGATGCTAAGTATTTTATTTGGGCCAGCACCCTAAAAATTAATCAAGAAACCTGAGTGAAGCCTGCTACCTGCCATACTGAACCAGTAGTTGCGCTGCATGTTGGGTCAGATAGGGTCCGGTTTTCCATAGGTTAAATAGCTCAAATTGGCAGGTTCAGGCGACTGATGCGATGTGGTTGGAGAATGACAGCTCATGATGCCAAGATTTTTAGGTGTGCATATAGGTTGATGTGTGCATTTCGTCGTTTTAACAATTGAATTATTTCAACTTCAGTCTCTGTCAAGTTGTCATATCGAGGGCTGCAAAAGAGTTACAGTATGATGAGACAGCACTGTGACAGAGCAGCAGACCAACTATATTCCTAGCCAGATATTGACACATCCTGTATCACTATGGCTTCACAAGGCTAAATCACATAATACTGTTTGATCATGTTTACAGAAACATCTCCATTGCCATGTGACCTTCAGCTAGCTACCATAGACTGGCTATTCAGCTGCTGAGGGATATTCCAAGGTATTTTGGAGGCAAAGCAGTTGCAGTATCATTGCACGTTTCGGTCATTGAATTTAAGGAGGTGTTGTCACACTCACTGATGACATTGCTGTCATTTGAGTAGATCTACAACCAATCATTACCAGCTGGGGCCCCGAGGCAATTGCCCAGTTTGCTTGCCTGGTTGTGACAGTCCTGAGCTTACCCATGAACTGCTCTTTTGCTTCTTCCCCCTCCATGCATGTGGATTTTTTTGTTTGCAAGACCCTGGTTGGCTGTAGTCAAATATTACCTGGCAAATCATCAAAAAAGGCAACGTATGCGATGACATGCAGACAGGTGCATCATGAACAGCATACATGAAAGTGGTTTAAAGCTGTCGTGTCTACAACACCAAGAAGTCAATGCATAGTGAGGCCCAGACTCTCGGAATGAAATGATGTTGTTGTGCAAGGGGCTGGTTTTCAAGGCGAGTGCTTCCAGAGTTTTGTCAAAATAGGCTGCTTCGTCGTCACCTAGGGGAACTACAGCGTGTTGCAAGTGCTTAGTAGTAGTACTTCAGACTGCAAACACAATTGCCCATGGGGACAATACATTTCTACTACTACTAGTAGGTCAACTCAAAGGGTAGCTGTTCATATTGGCAAGGCGATGGTGAGGGGTTTCTGAGATGTCAGCACTATAATCTTGGCATCTACTTCCATTTGTTCAGCAGGGCTTAGAGGGGATACGCGGGGGTTGTGGGGAGACGAGGTGAGGGTATTGGCTAGGGATGCACCGGATCCTGATTTTTAGGATCCACTGCTTAAAGCGATGGTTCGGAGTAGAATCACCCTAATGCCATTTGAACCGTGACACCCATCCACCTTTACACCCGAAGTGTTTTCTGCCGCAGGCTTACATCAACAGAGTTGCCGTGTTATTCAATGTTTATTCCGGATAGCTTGACTCAAGCGCATATGGATCCTGGGCACCGTCTCCAAACTTTCCCCACAAAAATAACACGTCATGACACCAAACTTCTACAGTATAACAAATGTGGTTTGTACCCACAAAAAGATGAATTTGAAACTTTGTACATAGTCCAGGAGTTTATTAGTAACAACACACAAGACGATTAGCTTTTCTGCTGCTAAACATCCGTCGACGTCACTTCCTCCAGCTGGGACTTTGTTGATGGAAACAAATACACGTGAGTCCGGAAGGCGGAAAACTCAAAAAGACAGCTTGCGCTACAACTAGAAATTAACCACTTCGGCATCGTCTTCTATTTATTAAACATGGTAAAATTAAAATCCGAAGTGGTTAATTTCTAGTTGCAGCGCAAGCTGTCTTTGAGTTTTCCGCCTTCCGGACTCACGTGTATTTGTTTCCATCAACAAAGTCCCAGCTGGAGGAAGTGACGTCGACGGATGTTTAGCAGCAGAAAAGCTAATCGTCTCGTGTGTTGTTACTAATAAACTCCTGGACTATGTACAAAGTTTCGAATTCATCTTTTTGTGAGTACAAACCACATTTGTTATACTGTAGAAGTTTGGTGTCATGACATGTTATTTTTGTGGGGAAAGTTTGGAGACGGTGCCCAGGATCCATATGCGCTTGAGTCAAGCTATCTGGAATAAACATCGAATAACACGGCAACTCTGTTGATGTAAGCCTGCGGCAGAAAACACTTCGGGTGTAAAGGTGGATGGGTGTCACGGTTCAAATGGTATTAGGGTGATTCTACTCCGAACCATCGCTTTAAGATCCTGCCGGATCCGGAACCAGATACCGGATCCTACTAAAAGGTTGAAATGCATAGCCAACTCGCACACGTGGACCCTTTTTATTACATTGGCGCAAACTATTTTTAAGACTCATTGGCTTACTGCCACACTGCCTTCAACGGCCACTTCCAAAAGGCTTTCACTCCATGCAGCGATTGGGGTTGTGAAAGACTGACTGAAAAGCCTAGGCTACGTAAAAAGTAGAGATGCCCCAGATCCTGATTTTTAGGTAACTGCCGGATACCGGATCCACTGCTTAATATCCTGCCGGATCCGGATAGTTGGAAAAACCCTATTATCCTGCCGGATCCGGAACCGGATCTTGGATCCTGTACATCTCTAGTGCTGACACATGCTGTATTCAGGTACATGCAGCCATCTTGACAACACGGCTTGAGGCTAGTGTGGTGAGTGACTGTGTGTGTCTTGATTTATGCATGTTTGTGCCCATGACCACCACAGCACCTGCACACACTTGCATGCAAACGTCTTCACGCGCTCTCTCTCTCTCTCTCTCTCTCTCTCTCTCTCTCACACACACACACACACACACACACACACACACACACACACACACACACACACACACACACACACACACACACACACACACACACACACCTCCTCATTGGCCCCACAGTACAGTACAGTAGTTGCCTGTCTAGTGGATATGTGAACATACTCATTATTTCCCAGCATCCTCGAGAATGGGATTAGATGAGAAGTTGCAGCTGTACACCCAGCCCTGTCTGTGACCTGCCGCTGCTGAGTTACGCAGCTTAAGAGTGTAGTGGGCCGATTCCCTCTGTTTGATCTCATCTGCCTTTTATCTGCCTGTTGTCAAAATAGGAGAAAGCTCTAAGTAAGATAACTCCTCCGCATCTACTTAGTCTTCTATCCCATGGTTGTAATGCGTGTGTGCGTGCGTGTGTGTGTGTGTGTGTGTGTGTGTGTGTGTGTGTGTGTGTGTGTGTGTGTGTGTGTGTGTGTGTGTGTGTGTGTGTGTGTGTGTGTGTGTGTGTGTATTTTGTTTTAAAGTTCATTTTCTCACAGTCCTGTTGGTCCAAAGTTTGTGTGTGAGTACTGTAATCTTAACGGCAATCTACATATGAACTAGTTTCCTCACTTTACTTTGAACAACCTGTGCAGTATGATCTTGTGTTATCTTAGGGAGCAGTCCTGTATGGTCCTGGTTGCTCCCTTCTGAATCATTCTCCTCCTCTTCCTCCACCTCCTCCTGTTCTTCCTCCTCCTCCTCCTCCTGCTCTTCCTCCTCCTCCTCCCCCTTCTTCTTCTTCTTCTTCTTCTTCTTCTTCTTCTTCTTCTTCTTCTTCTTCTTCTTCTTCTTCTTCTTCTTCTTCTTCTTCTTCTTCTTCACTTTTGACCTCTTTCTTTTTTGGATTGCTTTCATATCTCCAGCTGAGGTATAAGGAGCCAGGTAAATAATTTAAACACAGCCCATTCCTGGGCATCAATTGTCACTAAAGTGACCCCCTCCATCCATCACATCTGAAGGCATTTATTTCACCATTGTATAACCCCTACCCACTTAAAAAAGTTCAGTGCTTTCTGTTCAAACATATTTTTTTGTCCTGAAAAGTTGTCTTGGGTAGCACTTGGAACTGTGAGTGGTATTTTAAAGCTAAATACCATTGTAGGTTAATGGCTTGGTACTTTGCACTCACTGTGTAATTACACACATTGAAGACATCCTGGGTGTGCAGACACTGCCCTAAAACGGTCATTTAAATGGGTTGCTTTGATCTCAGGCTGCTTAGACTTCAAGGACATGTACGTAATCATTTCCTCGAAATAATTCCATGTCTGTATTGTGATCTATGGCGAAGACAGATTTGTGGCACTGTATGCGAAATTGCAAAAGTGACTTAAAGGGACACTGTGTGAGATTTTTAGTTGTTTATTTCCAGAATTCATGTTGCCCATTCACTAATGTTACCTTTTTAATGAATACTTACCACCACCATCAAATTCTAAGTATTCATTATGACTGGAAAAATTGCACTTTTCATACAAAGCGGATTCCAAAAAAGTTGGGACACTTTGTATTTTGTGAATAAAATCAAAATGCTGGCATTTTCAAAACATCTAATATGTTAATAAGGTATAGCATTATGTACAGACAACGTATCAGTTGTTAAAGTCGAGCAGAATTATTGTTTTGAGGTGATTATGTGATCATTTAAAATTTGACCCATGCAACAAATCTCAAAAAAGTTGGGACAGGGCCAAAACAAGGAAAAATATTTTAAAAGGAACTATATTGACTGCCAACATGAATGCACAAATAAAATACCATCACATAGAGGCTGTGGCACTCAGCAGCGAATATTTTGAGGGACTAATTACTTATCTATTACACAGAAAGATTGAATTATCAAAATTGCAGGCATATAAGGCCTATTTCCGTAATATAGAGTTCTGAGTAATCATTGCCCGAGTTATGAGATCATGACATACTCGTGGTAAATAAGCAAACTATGACACTCCAACAATGACAGCTCTCGAAAAAATGACCATAAACACAACACTTGATTAATGCACATGATGCAGACATTAAACAGTGTTGCATGCAGAAAAACTAATTCTAGATGAACCTAGGAGACATGTGAAACTGTCCTCTGATTACAGAATGGAAAATATTTCATCCTTTTTTTAAATCTTGGAGTCATGCACCTTCCAAGTTATATAGAAAATGAATACTTCATCTTGATTTAGTGGTCAGTCTGAAAGAGAGCATATATGATGGTAAGGGGGTGCAGAGGTGACTTGGTTAGGGTCTTCTTACTCACGTAGAGCATTAAAATGATTGTTGAATGATACATACAGACTTTAAACAGCAAACATAGCTACCAAGGCATTATATTTTGAAGCACCGCCTTTAGATATTGCCCCATAATGGTGGCAAATTTCAATCTCTACTATGTTCCAACAGTGTGGTTCCATCATAAGAGTAAACAGGTCACAAAATTGTTTTCTTGCAGTCAGGATATGCCACATATTAAGCATAACAAAAAGGTAAACAAGTTGAAGAACACACCTATCAGTTGAGCTGCTGAAATCATGTCTCGCATATCAAAATATCTATTTTTTGAATAAAATTATGCCATCAGTCAAAGTATTTAACTGTTCAGTCTCATCCCTTGTGTTGTGTTTAGTCCTATCCAATATAAAAAGTATTTTATTGGCCCTGTCCCAACATTTTTGGGATTTGTTGCAAGGGTGAAATTTTAAATGATCACATAATTACCTCAAAACAATAATTCTGCTCGACTTTAACAACTGATATGTTGTCTGTACATAATGCTCTACCTTATTAACATATTAGATGTTTTGAAAATGCCAGCATTTTGATTTTATTCACAAAATACAAAGTGTCACAACTTTTTTGGAATCCGCTTTGTACATGCAAAGGGGGATCTTCTCCATGCTCTGCCATTTTCAATTTCCAAAAATAGCCATTTTTAGCTGCAAAATGACTCTACTTGGACCATACTAGAAAATATGTGTTTATTACTCAGTAAACTTTCATGTAAAGATCAAATTTGGCAATAGGCAACCTAGTTTCAATGAGCAGCATAGTTGTAGTACCTTTTTTGACCATTTCCTGCACAGTGTCCCTTTAATTAGAGATAATTTAAAGTTCCACAAATCAGTCAAATTGCTTACAATTAGGTAATTTGACTGATCTGCATGACTTGGATGAACACCGTACATACATTTTCTTGGTTATTAAAGCCATTTTCAGAATAGAATTAACAGGGCATAGATAATGCATAGTATTGATGTCATTACTCCTTTCATGTGAAGATTATACTGTACCTGATGGAGACGATGCACTTAACTCGTACACGCAAAAAGCAAAACAGGGCGAAGCGTGATACCTTGACACAGGTCATCATTTTGTTCAAATATTTATCTACTTACGCAGACAAAATAGTTTTTTTTTCACACTGGCTGGCATGAATGTGGAGGAGATACAGATGCTGTTGGTCCTCAAAAGCTCTATTTTAGATTAGCACTTTGGTGCAAAATGGTAAAACGGTAAAACCTGGAAAAACAAGCCCACATGTAAAAACTATGTGTCTGCCTGTGCTTGCCTGTGTGTGTGTGTGTGTGTGTGTGTGTGTGTGTGTTTGGGGCGCTCTATTGCTTTCTCAATGATTATTGGTCCTCCCAAATAAACGAATCAAACTGTTTGTGTGTGTGTGTGTGTGTGTGTGTGTGTGTGTGTGTGTGTGTGTGTGAGAGCGTGTGTGTGTTTGGGGCGCTGTATTGTTTTCTCAATAATTATTGGTCCTCCCAAATAAACGAATCAAACTGTTTGTGTGTGTGTGTCTGCGTGTGTGTCTGCGTGTCTGTGACTGTGACTGTGTGTTTGTGCGTGAATATGCATACAGTACTGTATGTCACGTAACACATGTGTGTCTGTGTGCTTGTGAATGTGTGCACCCCAGCTTCAAAGAAGTCATAGGTCTCCTCTGGTCACCGTGTGCTCCATTTTCCATAATGACTGATGATACCACCGTTCAAGGATGGACGAGGAGAGGAGAGGAGAGGTGAGAGGAGGAGAGGAGAGGAGAGGAAAGGAGAGTGTATCTGTGTGTGTGTGTGTGCACTCCAGCTTCCCAGAAGCCACAGGTCTATGGAAATCGTTCCTCTGGTCACCGTGTGCTCCATTTTCCATAATGACTGATGATGCCACCCTTCAAGGATGAACGAGGAGAGGAGAAGAGAGGAGAGGGGAGAGGAGAGGAGAAGAGAGGAGAGGAGGAGAGGGGTGGAGAGGAGAGGAGAGGACAGGAGAGGAGAAGAGAAGAGAGGAGGAGAGGAGAGGAGAGGAGAGGAGAGGTGAGGACACAGTAAAGGAGAGGAGGAGAGAAGAGGAACGGAAAGGCAAGGACACAAAAAAGGAGAGGAGGAGAGGATAAAATGGTAGAGTGGGTAAAGAGGAGAGGAGAGGATAGGAGAGGAGAGGAGAGGTTTGAAAGAAGAGAGTGGGAGAGGAGAAGAAGACATGATAAAGAGAAGAGGAGAGGATACAGAGTGGAGGAGAGGATAGGGGTCTTTGTCTTTGCTCCGTTCTCTCATCTTTCACACAGAAAGTAATCTCATCTGCTCTGGTAATCATTTGAGACGCGTCAGTGGGGAACCGACCTTGTGACCCGCCCAGATTAAGATCAGCCTGAATTATTAATTTCCACCTTTATCAGAGGCCATGCGGTGTGTGTGTGTGTGTGTGTGTGTGTTTGTGCCTGTGTGTCGCAGGGTGAGCATATTCTGCTTGAGGCAGGGTCTAGTGGCTGTTCTTGGGTGTCAGATTGTGTGGTCAGGACCCCGCCCCCCCCCACACACACACACACACACAGTTCATCAGGTTATCTCTGAGCCCAAACCCAATTCTTGCCAATCCTCAGCCTCGTCCACGTCCTTGGATACACACACACACACACACACACACACACACACACACACACACACACACACACACACACACACACACACACACACACACACACACACACACACACACACACACACACACACACCTTCTTGCCCTTGCTTGTGTCAACAGGCAGATACTCATTAAGCATGAAGAGTTCCAGACGTCTACATACTGCCATTAAGATTGTGTATGATTGTAGAATCAGACACACCTTATCTTGTATAACAGAGATTATGTCATATTTTGTGTCTGTGTGTGTGTGTGTGTGTGTGTGTGTGTGTGTGTGAGAGAGAGAGAGTTTATTGAGTACATCACTTTCAAAAGATTGTCTGAAATTGTTCAAAGACATCAAACACACACACACACACACACACACACACACACACACACACACACACACACACACACACACACACACACACACACACACACACACACACACACACACACACACACACACACACCTGTGGTGTGCAGGGCATCATTAGTTTGTCTCCCTCCGTTGAATTCATTTGAATACATTCCCAGT
Source organism: Engraulis encrasicolus (assembly GCF_034702125.1). Classification (NCBI taxonomy): domain Eukaryota; kingdom Metazoa; phylum Chordata; class Actinopteri; order Clupeiformes; family Engraulidae; genus Engraulis; species Engraulis encrasicolus. The sequence goes on from NC_085875.1 coordinate 25,707,576, forward strand.
CCGATGTGAGCAATGCTGTGCTTAAGTAATGATCTGCTTATTTGATTTTACTTCAATCCTGCAACAGGATGTGTCCTGAACAACATTTGCTCTGAGATTTAGGTATCGACAATCCTAATGGTGGTTACACCATCACACGGCACATCAAGTCCTTTTTTGCCATCAATGAAACTATCCTGCTGTCACCTCCCCCTTCTGGGCCCCAACACTGTGATAGGGAATGACACTCACTATTTCCCAATGGGGCACCTAAGTCACGCCCTTCTACTTCCGATCCGTGGGGCTGGAGCTCTCAACATTTTGAATGAGAGTTAATGGAGCGAGTCAAGCTAAATCCTCATCACGTTTGGCATGTGCTCCGGATTTCACATATGATGACAGTGAATTTGAAAGGTTTGGATTTGCGTCGTAAGACCACTCATTTTCGACACGCAAGAAACGTTATTTTAGCTTTTGTGCAAAACTGTGTTAGAGACTACGCGTGCGTCTCGCATATTTGCCGTGAACCGAGGCACAGCCAACCCTACCGCTGCACCGTGGCTTAAAGATGGCCTCTCAACGTCATTTCATTAATATTGCTGTGTTCCCCATTATTATTGAATGTGTTACGCGTTGGTCCTGTTTTAAAAAACGTTCTGGTTGCTTTGTTTCAAGCCGTTTTTGTAAGCTAGGAAGGTGGCTTGTGGAGAAACGAGAGGGTGTTCCGTGTTTCTCGTGGAAATGCGTCTCTGATTGGCTCACTCCTCCTGCTCTCGTGGAAATGCGTCTCTGATTGGCTCAGTCCTCCTGTTCTTGGAGAGAATGTAATGGGAAGCAGAGTCGCCACTTCCCCGGGTGGTACTGCACTATAGGGGCGCCAACGGAGGCGTGCAGGCTCCATTCAGGGCTGTGCTCTTTCGACAGCGACCCCTAGGCGAGCTGCAGGCACGGAGCAACCAGAGTGGGCTTGCTATATGTATGAGGCTTTGTGCTGTGTGTGTACCTGAGAGTAGCAACCAGCTGATAGCTAAAGCTGGGCTTACACTGTGCGACTTTTGCCCCGATTTTGCCCCGATTTGGCACTCGCACGACTTTTTGAGAGTCGGGCCGATTTCTTGCTCAATCGCAGGTCAATCGTGAGTCTCGCATCGTGCAGTGTACATGGGGTAACGACAAGCGATTTCGCCTCACGACCGTGCAATCGCAGGGTCGCAAGAAAATCAAAACGGTTTGAAATTCTGGTCGTGGCTCGTGCGTAAATCGCACAGTTAAAGCAGTGCTACGACCCGATTTGACATTTCACATGCACAAATGAATAGGGCCGTGCGATTCGCTATTGAGCGCGACCTCATCTCCACCTCAGGTGCGCCTGTTCCCTCCTCTGCAGACTGGGGAAACATGCCTGTCGCGTCGTACGGTGGAAGCATCCGACTGTCGGCTCGTGTAGTGTGAGGACGTGAGTCGTGAGTTGTGAACTTTTAAACAGTGAAATTCCATCGTGCAGTGTGAGCAGAAGCTTAAGACCCACGAGTGAAAATATTGCACAGTGTAGCCTAGGCTTAAGCTAGGTTTCGGGCCACCAGACGTTGCTTGTTTTGAAAACAAGCAGAAAAAAAATACTCGACATGTTTTTAGATAAATGGGTCGACATAAACCTTTGTGGGCAACGCCTTCTTTCGACGTGACGCAACACAGAAAGGCTTTCGTGATTCGCTCGTTTCTCTGCATTATTTATGTCAATTGGGAAACACCGGGAAACACAGCCAGGCGAGTTGACGCACCGCTATGAGAGCCTTGCAAGTGAGTTTAACTTGGGGTGACCGTCCGATCTTCGAAAGGAGTGAGTAAAACTGTGTTTTATCGGAAGTTGGCCTTTAAGTGGCTGCACGTTGGACATGTGACGTCTGTTGTGTAGTCCAAATAATTACATATTTTTGTACGCACTCAACTAAAAAATTGCTTGCCAAGTGAAGTCGACAAGCACACCATTGGTTGTTATTAATTCTGAGGCACAGCATATGTGATCCACGGGGAAATGCGAGGTGGATCGGAAAATTGGTCAGTCCATTACAGTCCAGTCAAAAGTTGTTGCGTTCCCAGCCCCATGAGCCGCCCGGAAGGGGTGGAGACTTGGGTGCCCCATGTCAAGTATTCTAGCCTTGGTAGTGCGTGACAAGTCCAGTGATTGGATACTCTTTGGTGAAGTCTGCGGAGTATCCAATCACACTAGGCGTTTCATGCACTACCAAGGCTGGAACTCTTGACATTGGGAAATGGTGACTGTGTCACTGTGTCCCCATGTCCTCATGAACCCACATTAGCCACCATTAGTCCATTCGGAAAAAAGACTGGTGGTTAGGTAGATTGTCTGACTTTCACAGCGTGCCAATAATGTTCTACCATCTTTTGGCAATGCTGCTGTCAACTAATGTCATCCCACTTCTCCCTCCTGTGTCACCACACTGCGAACAGTGTTGCCAGATTGGGCTGTTTCCCGCTCAATTGGGCTGCACAGGATGGGAGTGTCCGGGTAAAAATTGCATTTAGCAGAAAAACCCGCCCAATTTTTGCCATAGAAATCAATAGAATTGGGCGGGATTTTGTGCTTCTTGACGAGTTTTGAGCATTTTTTGGGCTGGAAATCACCAGCCTCATCTGTCTACCCTGACTGCGAAGGGGAATTACACATGTCCCCCAGACACAGGTGGCCTTTATAAGGGCATATTCTGTACTATAGACTAACCCCACAGGAACAATGTACCAAAATGACACCAAGTCACTTTGGATAAAAGTGTCTGCTAAATGCAGTATGACGGTGCATACACACCAACGGCACGGACGTCCAGAGTACGTCCACTTCACGTGTCCGTTATCAGTCCGAAACGGTTAGAATGCATGAAAACAAATCATGCCTTGCACACAGGAACACGGTGTAAGCGCGGCGTATGTCCGCCCCGACCGGACATGTCCGCGTTGCTCCTTGAAAATAGAACTCAAGTCTGTGTGTGTATGTACCTTGATGTACCGTGATGTAACATGGTCCCTAGAGTAGAGCAAATATTTGCCAAGTGTTTCTGCTCAGCCAGGGAGGTCAGTGCATCTCTTGCCCAATTAGTCCCCTGATTAGGCCAGACATCTGTTAGATCAGCTATGGAACAGTATCGCTATCGCCACACCAGGTAAGACTCCAATGACCGTACTTAATCTTGAATCCTGCAAAGGAAATAGGATTTTCCATGTCCATCTGAACAATGGCTCCAGCGTATTCAATGTTGGTGCTGATTGTGTTCTCCAAATGTGCATGTTTTCTCATGTGGTCAGTCTCCATTGAGGTTCTGCCATCGATGCCACTGTCATTGACTTCACCTCTCCCTCCTGTGCCACCTCACTGTGAAAGGGAATGACACATGTCCTCATGACACAAGTTCCCATGACAATTGTATCTAACCCTAGAGGAACAATGTACCCAAATAACTTTTGATAAAAGTGTCTGCCTAAACGTAATGCAATATACCATGGTCCCCAGAGTAGAGTAGATACGGTATTTGCAAAAAGTTGTCAATTGTGTCACCTCAGCTAGGGAGGTCAGTGCATTTCTTGCCCAGTTTGTCGCCCGATTATTAAAATGGCATACTCAGACATCTGTTACATGAGTGGTGGAACAGCATCACTGTTACCACACCAGCCCTGACTGCAGTGTTAAAGCTTTAAGCTTTGTGCGTAGGAGGTAATATTTTCGCCTGGGTTTGTGTGGCAATTTGCACATATGTTTAGTGCAGTAGTGGAGAGCACATCCAAGACGCAGGTGCAGGACAAAAGGTCAGAATGCTATGAAGATTAAAAAATAAATGTCCGCACACTGCTCCCATGTTGCTTTTTTATTTTTCAAGTGAGCGCTTTCGAGCTAGTCGCTCTTCATCAGACACATCTTCACATATGTGCACCTGTGCATGAATGGAATGCTCTGTCATTTTGTCAGAATGATGACATGACGAAATGTCAAGCTTTATTACATTTTGGGACTGATTTGGGAATGCGCTCTACTGTGCAAGTTTTCCAGCTCAATGCACATACCATGTGACTGTCATGAGACGTCCAAAGTGTTACAAGCTGCGCCTTGCAAAGGAACTGTGGGGTTTTTCTCCATTAATGTCAGACAGGCACTCTTGGTCTGGTGAGTTTACTGCAGATATTTTATTCGGCTACTGCTCCAGAGATTTGGAACAGGAGGCCTCGTTGAGGTTTACATTACTCTCACTTGTCCCCCTCCACCAGGCCTAGCTCTTCCGGTAGGATTGTTCCCTATATAGGCAAAGTACCCACCCCTGTGGCCCAGCCAGGCCCTTTACAGATGCAAATTAGCTTGGCCCCACCTCAGCTGACAGACCCTCACACTCAAGCACAGATTACAATACTTTCACAACTGGAAATATATATATATAGTCACATACACATATCTCTATATTCCTGCCTATACATGTAGGCTACATATAATAATCTGCATAAGAATCATATCAGAATAAAAGTTTAACCACAGAACAATCGTGCTACTGTCAAGTGGTGTACTGTATGTGGTGAGGATCCATCCAGGTCCTGTTATTGTTTAGCCTGGCAAGCCGGCCTAATTGTGAGATTAATTGTGAGAGTGAATATTTAGTCTGGCCCTGATCAATGAGACATCGGAAGATGTTGATGGGAACAACCCATTGTTTTTCAAACCGTGTCTGTGCCTCATGGCCAACGATTTGACCTCACTCCCTCAATACCCTGTCCTCTTCGCATCCAAAGATTAAAAACAAATCAAAACAAATCTGCTGGGTTGTGATTGGACAGCCAGTTTCAGGGCCTGGGACATTGTCTGAGGCTAGACCCACTAGGGCTAGTTTACTAGGCTAGTGATTGTTTGCAATGTCACTGTCCTGCTGTCATCTGGGGACAACATACTGTGAAATGAAATGACATGTGCCTTTGTGTGTCCTTTGGCATGTTGCCCGCTGTTAATACATTATAGTGCAGCGCCCCAAGTGTGGCAAATGTGTGTTTGTAAATAATGTCAACCAGCTGGAGAGACACAGGTTAACCAAACAAAAGCTGTATGGTTTGAGCATAGTTTAGTCCAGTGTTTCCCAACCTTTTTTGTCTCGCGTACCCCTTGGGCCTGTTAGTTGTGCCATGAGTACCCCTTAATTCATGTTCTATATCGCTTTCTCTGTCCTGATGTGACTACTCCATACATTTGTTGTAATAATAACATTTTTCCAAGTACCCCCTGCAGTGTGCTCGCGTACCCCTGGTGGTACACGTACCCCTGGTTGGGAAACACTGGTTTAGTCAGTGAAAAAGTAGAAATTTATTGAGTGTGTGTTTATTCTCTGGAATTCTCATAATGTTTTCGGTGCACACAAAGACTTAATTATTCAGAGCAACTTATTACTGCTTAAACTTAAAGCAACTCCAACTCTCTATGACTCGTGACCAAACTCCTCCCATTTCCAAGGACATTTCCCTGATGTTGGTGGACTGTCCCCTGAAAAAAATATAAAAATACAAGAACACAGACATCCTTTATTTTAATTATATTATTGAATAGAAATAGCACTGGTCCAGATTCCCAGGAGAAAATAAACAGGTAAATACCATTAATGCTTAGAGTAACTGTTGGTACCAGTAACCACCAACTTAGCTCTATCTGGTTAGAATGCATGGTGATTAAGCCAACCTGCAGAAGCCCATTGCAGTTAGGTCAAAAAACGTCACACTTAGTGCAGTGAGCAGATCACACAGACACCCCCACACACACACACACACAGCTTGATCCAGGATGATGTTCATCAATAACTGTGAACTACAAAGGTCATCACCAATGATACATAAATGCCAGTGATTAAAAGCTAGGCTATATTAAGCACCAACAGACTGGAAAATGTGGTGTGGTCTCAGTGCACTGGGTAATTGCCTTTCCCAGCCTCTGTGTATACTGCAGTCGGCTACACTTTTACACAGAGCTGCAGTTCATATGTTGCTTCTGCTGCTACTCCTGCTGCACCCACCATCTCCCTCTCCTGGGGCCACGATTCACAGCAATGACTTATGGGTAATATTGGAATATTTTCAGAATTACTGTTTATGTGTTTGCTTGCTCACTCTCTTGCTGGTGTGTGTGTGTGTGTGTGTGTGTGTGTGTGTGTGTGTGTGTGTGTGTGTGTGTGTGTGTGTGTGTGTGTGTGCGCGTGTTTGTGTTTGTGTGCGTGTGCGTGTTTGTGTGTGCAGGCCATGTATTTTTAATGAGAATGATCAACTGTGTACTTGTATATATTCCTCCACACTCCACTCTTGGGGGTGTAGGCAAAAGCTTCAGAGGTCAACATTAGGGCAAGCCCCTGTGTCCTGCGAGCCAAATACCACAAGCTGAGAACTGCATGCTCGATCACACAAACGTATAAATCTAAGTGACTTCTTCTCACTTCAGCAAGTACTGTAAATGAGTAAGAAAATAAATAAGTGGATAAATATATGCCGCCTTTTTGGATAGTTGGTATCATTTTCACCCGAAGGATGATTTTCTTTAGCCTGGGCGAAAGCCAACTGTTGACTAAGTCAAAGAGTCTAGAACAAGCTAAAAGGAATCCGTTTCCATGGAGGGTGGGAGATGGTCTGACTTTACTCTGCAATTTACATTTATTGGAGTTCTGAATTCAAATTAAAATTAAATTGTGCTTTATTACAATAACTGATATGATACAGTGTTGCCAAAGCATACAAATAACAAGACAAAAGTGTGAATAGTGTTACCTGAACCAATCAGTAACGGACTCTGCGGGTGAGTTCTGCGTCACCACTCTTGCTGACTGGCAGAACCGTGAGCGAACCAGGCTAGGAGGGTTGGGCCAGACTATGTACAGATCCAAACTCTTTAGGTGGAAGTACGTAGGATGGCATCGCCAGGCTAGTTTCTCTGTGAATCTTATAGCAAAGGATACCCTGCATGCAGCATATACATGGAGACGTGGAGTGCTGTATGTGCATATGTGGTGTTTGTAATGGAAACACAAACTGGGATGGGTTAACAGCACCACTCAGCTCGACAAAACACAGTACAGCACATCTGGGGTGCATTTCTGGAAAGCGTAGTTGTTAGCAGTTAGCAACTTGGGTAGTTAGCAATGGGAAATTGCATTGCAACCAACAAAGTAGCTAACATAGTTTCAGAAATGCACCCCTGGGTTGTATGTCAAAAAGAGCCTAATGTGACAAAACCATCCTAGTTACAATAGATGTTTTTTTGCAACCATGTTTTGTTCTGATACCGTTTGTCCATGTATGTGCATGTGAAATCTCTGTTTCATGGAGATGCTATCCCCTGTGTTTCAAAATGTATGACACTGCAATTTACGGTTTGTATGTGGCTCTCAAAAGCATACAACAGTCCTTTCTGTTCTGTGTCCAAAGAAGACACATCATATCTGTCTGCAAAGAGCAGCTAAATACCAGTAAAATATGATTAGAAAAAAAACCCTGATATGCATACAAATGCTGAGAAGAACCATGGCGTTGACTGACATGTCAACAGTTGCAATAGGGGTGGTGCTAGCGGAAAGGACATTATTTTTTGCTGGTGTGGGGATGACTATTGGGGGCCTCCACAGTGGTCAGATTTGGGGGGGGGGGGGGGGTAAATCCCTACTCTGCCTATTGGTAAAACCGACTTCATGACAATATGTGCTACAGTAGCTGTTGTGCCAAGCTAACAAACCATTACTAGACTTCAGTACACTAACAACACCCATAGCGGTTAGGGTTTGCGTTTGGGCTGTGTTTACAGCATATTGTTCGATGAAGCAGCCTATATCCACAAAACACCGCATTTACTAATAGCAGCAGCCTCACCCTCAGACACGGGCACAGAGAGACAGACAGTGAGGAACGATGGGCATCCAATAGCGGACCACAATCCAACACCTCCAGAAGCCACTGATCTGAATCACTTTCACACAAGTAATCCCTCAGTAATCATTAACCTCCGAGGCAAAGATGGCCCGCCCATCACTTTTCTATATAATACCTAATGCTTATTTTATTCTCCTTGTAGAGAGGCAATGAATGTGACACTTTTTTGAGTGTTTTACAGCATCCATATATATAATCCAACTGAAAAGGGTGCTTCTCTCTCATCCAGAAGGTTATGAACATTCTCACTGCTGAGCTCTATCAAGTGCAAGCAATGAAACGAATCTGCTGTACAAAACCACAATACTGTGTCCTGCCAGGCAGCACTGGAACACCAACAATAGAAATGAACTCAATAAGGGTGAGGTACATGTATGGTGAACATGAGTTACAGCTCACAAACAACAATAAAGTTGTCAGGGGGCAATAAAGTGGATTAAAATTCATTGATCACCTTGGCGTGAACTGGCTCCTCACACCTTTCACCTCTGCCACACTCTAATCATGTCCCACGACGAGCCATGCATCACGGCAGCCTACCGACCAAAACAGGCACGCCAGAGTCGATAGAAAACAATCCAGCTAATTAGTCAACAGTGTGAGCTGATTTGATTGACAAAAGTGGGGGGGGGGAGGAAAACAACCACAGCTAATTTTATCTTTATCACTTTTTCCCAAACATCCGCAATCAGCATATCTTTTCAATCAGTTTAATTTATTCTTTTTTTTCCACAGCAAAATAGCGTTAATAACTCCAGACTTGTTGAACAACTGTTCTGCTGAAGCCGTGGTGAGATAAGACACACTTCAGCCACATTACTGTAGTCTTACCCATAAGATGTTTAATATCTTCTCCGGGTTGCCAGACAGTTTTAACAGAGAGCCCTGTTAACATTAATGGTGATAACAAAGATTAGATGAATGTTTGATATTACAGAGAAGTGGGGTTATTATTATCATTATGAGAGAGTTTAAATGAGAGAGATTATATGCACACAGTACAATTACATTTCATCAGACAGATAATGAAAAGTATGCCCAAGAATAGAGCGTGCGTTTTGCCCATGTGTCATTTGCCAGTGCTGGACTGGTAATCTGCCATGCAGAACATTTTCCCAGTGGCCGACAGTCCTTGGGGCCGAAACTGTTTTTTTGTTGGTGTTGTTTGTCTGTTAAGTCTTGTTCACACACGTCACTACTACAGTAGCTACTCGCTCAGCGTGTTAAGTCAATAGAATGTCTATGTGTTCCAGCGAGGCGAGTAGGCGAGGAGTGTACAGGTGATGCGATATGGGCTAATCCCGGGTTAAAAACATTTGAATTTTGAACGAGGCGAGTAAGCGAGTAACCAATTGGAATGCAGAGTTCGGAACTTCTCGATTGTGCATTGGCAGTTAAAGCCGCGGTAACATTTAGCAATCGTTCCATGAGCGAGTGGCGAGTAGGCGAGTGAGCTAGAAGCGAGTATTGTATGTGAACGTAGCTTTAGGGACTGGCCCCCAGTTAAGAGGGGGTGGCCCATTTGTCCGTCTACAATGGACTGAGTCAAGCAGCATGTAGAACGAAAACACCTTGTATGTCAGATTGGCCAGTGTAAGCCAAAAATACCTGGGTTTGTGGTCCTGAAACAGCCATGAAGAAAAGAACATGTGTCATGTCCATGTGTCAGTCCCACAGTAATGGCAGAGATACTAACTTCGCTGTTAAACTGTGGACTGGATCAGTGTGTTATAAAACACAATGCATGTCACGTCACACTGTGCAGTAGTAGATTACATACTATGCATTGGTAATGTTTTTACCTCCGCCAAAGAGGTAATGTTTTCGGTCGCGTTGGTTTGTCTGTCTGTCTGTTTGTTTGTCAGCAGGATAACTCAAGAACTAATCAATAGATTTGGCCGAAACTTTTGGAGTTGTTGGCAATGACCCAAGGAACAGGTGATTAAATTCTGGTGGTGATCCAGATCACAAACCGGAACCAGGAGCTTTTAAAAAAAATTTCACCATTGCTGGCCTTTGAATCTAGACGCCCCTAGTGACCGCAAATTGATTTGCGGGGCAGGGCTAAATATTCCAGTTTCTAACTCCACAAAACAAGGCAGAAAGAGAGGGTGTAACATGGTCAAATGTTCTATCAAGCAGCTTCCTTGGTGGAGGTCTGCACTCTCTGAGTGATTCTAGTCTTGCATATAATATCTTCGCTTTGAATGAGCGGATCTGTGCGTGATGTCACTGCTTACATTGCTCATTCTTCCGTGTGGCAAGAAAGAGCTTGGTCCCTTCGCCTTGTGTTGTGAAAACACTACAAAACACACCCAGAAGGTAAGCCTCATGATTTATTGAAGAGCTGTGCAATGAAATCTAGTTCCATATCACACGCGGTATAATTATTATCTCCATCCTACTTTTAAAACGTCTGAAATATCATGGGAAAGATTCGTAGCCATCAGAAACCTAGCTGGCTCCAAGTTGCATACACACTCACGGTAGCCCTACATCACGTCAACACTATAAAGTAAAGACCGTTATTCAAAATGGTTTTAGGCAACCTAGGGTAGTGTTCATCTGTTTGGTGTAACAGCTCGCTTTTATGACAAGTGGAATACACCGGAATCTGAGCTTGACGTTAGCTAGCAAGCTAACAAAATAGCTAGTTTCCCAGAGTTATGAATTGTGCTCGGCACATTTTCCCTTCATTTCTCCACGTTAAGTAACTGATATTGCAAGTAGCTTATCACATTTTGGTGTGCCATTGGTATGCAAACAGCATAATAAAATGAAAATCAGCTTAGCAAATTCCAATGTTTGGGCTTGCAGCTGGTGACGGTAGATAATGATAGCCTTATCCCGGGTGTTGTGTGGAACTAGATTTCATTGCACAGTTCTTTAATGAGTCATGAGGCTTATCTGGATGTACTTGTGACATGAAAAACGATTATACTGTGTATTTATGTGACCAACTACAGCGCTAACTTTCAGAAACAAAACTGGTTTGTCTCAGTTGATGCAATGTCTCGTCTGAACATCTGGATAAGACATTCAGTGACACACTGTTTTAAGCACATTCCATACCTGGCCAAATCTTCAATTAGCTAAATAAATTGAGACCATAACCCAACATAACCAATAGCCTATGTTGTATAACAAGTCGTGATATTTCTGGCTAAGTTTCTGCCGAGATGTGACGTTTCATGCTAGGGATTTCGCATTGTACCCGAATAGAGAATGCTGTTATCTCAGCTCTTTTTGCCACCCAGCATTTCTGGCGCATGCGCATCTTTGCGCAGAGCGTGTTCACAAGATTCGCCCATAACAAGATGCGAATGTAATGTCTCAGAGATGAACACCCTAGAACTGTTTCATTGCTTATTTTCATGCATTTTTAATCTAATACAGTTTAAATTCTCTTTTGCAGATATGATAAAAATATACTTTTAATCTTCCTGTACATTTGTGCACTGAAAATAAAATTAATTATTTTCTAAATCTACTAACCTGGCATGAACTTCCACAACTGTTGGCTCGAGACACCATCAGATTCTGAAGTTTGTATAACTTTGCAGTGCTTGGGTATTGAGATGGCGCTATGGTAACGGGGTCATTCGGTTCAAACACTCTATATTTCCCTGTCATCCTACAGGTGTGGGTGGTACATCACCTACAGCGCACAGTTTGGCCTATAGTTAACTTGTACAGTATACCTGTATGTTTCTTATGAGAGTGACATAGACAACCACCTAGGGTATAGCTTTAGGTAAAAGGGACATTTTGGTTTGTCAGAGACACAGCCACAGATATTCACCCACACACTCATTATTCTCATTACACACACACACACACACACACACACACACACACACACACACACACACACACACACACACACACACACACAATACATCAACCCACACAAACTCCCACATGCTGAGACACATACGTATGCCCTCACTCTCTGTAAGGAAAAGTATTGATCCCGAACTACTGGCTAATACAGATGGCCTCCAGACACGATCACTTGAAAGCCAAGTGACACAACGAGCCCCACGACGAGCCAAGATACTCAGAGCACATATTCAACTGTGTGTGTGTGTGTATCTGTCTGTCTGTCTGTCTTTCTCTGTGTGTGTGTGTGTGCTTGTGTGTATATATTGATCAGCACTCAGAGCACACATTCAACCTATTCAACCCACAACATCCACTCCACCTCACACATCACATAAGACATGACACTCCCATCTCAGTGTCTAGAACTTTCCACCTATTATCCACCACTATCCTTTGTTTTGTACAACCGAAAGGCCTTTTGATATCGGTTTGTGTGTGTGTGTTTGAGAGAAAGAGAGAGAGAGGTTGGATAAAAAAATAAAGATAGAGAGGTAAAAGTCTTTTTGTTAATGCAATCATTTACAAACTGACACAATTATTAACTAAGAATTCAATGAAGACAAAAGGAAATGATTGATTATAAAGAGAGAGAGAGAGAGAGAGAGAGAGAGAAAGTGTGTGTGTGTGTGTATGTGTCTGTGTGTTTGTCTGTATGCGTGCACATTTCCCTGTTCTTGTGCAGACACGGGCCACTTCAGATAAGCCGGCTCTTTAGTTAAGTGTTGAGCGAGCCTGCAAAGGTGACCCTCCCTGAGCTGGAGCAGGAGCAGGAGCAGGAGGCAGGAGGCTACAGCCATCACTTTAATTGCACAAGGTCACACGTCTCCCCGCTAACAAACAGAACGGCTAATGTCAAAGGTCGAAGCCTTGCGCTAATAGAGACTTTCCAACTCAATTTAGGACATTGCACGGGCCAATTAGGAACATCCTGGCGCAAGGTCAGATGGGAGCAGCAGTTTCAAAGTAACACGAAAAAAAACTCTGCAGCATTTCCCTTCCAACACAGGTCTATACTGTTCACTGAGTGGCGGAGCTACCTGAATTGAGTACTCATTACGATCACTATGATTTCTGATTCAGAGACGGTAGAATCAAATTTGTGTCAGAGATTTCACATTCTGAACATGGGATTGACGGATGCGAAGAGTGTTATACAACAGTAACATTTTTCCTCGAACACTGTAACTTCATTGAGTGGCATGAGCTACCTGGACCGCCATACTCATTATGATAATGTTCTGACTCTGAGTCGGTAGAATCAAATTTGTGGCAGGGATTTCACATTCTGAACATGGGATTGACATCGCTCGATGTGAAGAGTGTTTTGGTATACTATGTCAAGTAGTAGTTCATACACCGCGCTCTTCCGTGTGGTGCGTCTCCAGTTGAATAACTTGAAAGGTGAAAAAGTGGATCACACTCGGGTTCTTCTTTTCTTCTTTGTTTTGAGCTGATCCAGGGGGTGGCACAGTGAGCGCTCCAATTCAGGCCTGATGCTTTGGAGCGCGCACTGCGTCATCCCCAATCAGCAACAGGTGTGCAAAGGAGACGCCTAGATAAAACTCAGGAAGTAGCTTAGTAAGATGAGACACTGACGAAGGCAACAGCCGAAACGTTTGTCTACACTTCTGCTGCTATGTAAATACAAAATAAAAAAGAAGAAAAGGTATACTATGTCAAGACATCTTGGAATGTGTACTATGTGACTTGGTCATGATAAAAACCCAGACACCTCTTCTGACCTTTTCCATCCTCCTCCAATCAACACCCTCATTGAGTAAGTGTGTGTGTGCGTGTGCGTGTGCGTGTGTGTGTGTGTGTGTGTGCGTGTGCGTGTCTGTTTATGCGTGTGTGTGGCACACTTGACGGTTGTCTCGTCTGTTCAAATACAGATAAAAACGATACACTCCAAGGTCAGGTGGTAATTCTTTTGGCAAATAAAGCTGGCTCTGGAACAAGAACTAGCTGGATCCTGCATGAATCCCGTAATCAGGCCTGCTCTGCTCTGCTCTGCTCGCTGCCTACCGCTTATCATTTCCTGGCCACACATAATCAACACAATTGCCTCTGATGATGGAGGTCGGCAGGCCTGGACTGGTCATCTGGCATACAGGGCATTTTCCCAGTGGGCCGACAGGCCTCAAGGGCTTATGCACAATTACACATGCACAGTATTGTTTTAGATGGTCCATTGGTTGATCTTTAATATAGACAGTGGACTAAACCAAATGTTTTGTAGTTGTGTATTCATATAAGCTGTTCAGACACCTTAATTTCCCTCGGGATTAATAAAAGTACTGTAGGCTACTCTACTCTACCAATCATGACATTGTTGCAGGACGGGGGCTGTTTCAGGGTGTTACATGCCGCTATTCAGATATTGATGTCTATTGTCTGAACACTGGCTCGTTTCCCACCAAAATCTGCCATTTCTGTGGTTTGTGCTACGTTGCTCAGGTTTTTCAGTTTAGGGAGAGAGCATGCAGTTACCCTGACCCTGACCCTAACCCTACAGCATATCTGGTGTCTGAATAGTGGTATGTCTGCATAGCGCTTGCCCCCCGTTTCGGTTGCTGCTCTATGACAAAAATGCCCAGCCATGTTTCTTTTTTTGGTCTCAGTCCAGTCCAGGTAGGTCCCAGTCAGGCCGTGAATATAAATCTTCTTCGTCTCACTGGCCATCCTCACTTGGGTCACTAAGTGTTTGGCTTTGGTCACATTCCGGAATGAAAGAGGAGGAATCCGTAATGTCTTCTGGAATGGAACACCGTCCGGGTCCAATGTTTAACATGCACATTTAACACGTCATCCTTTATTTCACAACCTTTTGGACATAGCTGCCTGTTACTGAAGGCTGTATCCATAAATTCTCTCATTTTAGTGTATTGACGAAGTGATTATATTTTATCTGAGTAGCATAAACATATCAGAACACCATTAATAGGCTGTATGTCAGCAGCAAGCAAATGTCAACAGACTACAGACTACTTCCCAGTACACTGCAAATATTCTGATGACTCTGATGCCTGACGGAAGAGCTGTGATCTACAACAGCAGTCTTGATGAATTTATTAAAGAATATTTTACGGACTGCTCGTGTTAAATATAACAAACAATCACTCTTAAAGACATTTTAATTTGGAGTGCCTTAGTCAGAGAATTTATTCTCATTTTTTGATCCTGGAAACAATCACTCTTGTCGACATCTTCAAATAAAAGATTGACACAGAGCACTGCAATGGATGCCAGTGGTTAATGAAAATACCCAAGCAAAAATTAGTGCACTGTGGTATGTACACTTTTACCACCTGATTACTGGAGAAGTCAATGGGGACAGGAGCAGTGTAGCATGCAGGTCACCATAATGGTACAATTGTGGCACATCAGCTTGATGCAATTGACTGGAATGCATCTTTATCTAGAACCAATGTTGACAGGGCCACTTATTGATAGCAATATGGGTTCTGACCTACCCTGGAGTCAGGATGTGGCACAGTGTGGTGCAGTGTGGTGTGATGCTGTGTGGATCTGTGCAATGGATCTTATCTTGAACTGATGTGGACATAACCTGCATGCTCTTGACAGCCACAGGGTTTTGACCCCTTCTGTAGTTATAGTGTGGAGTAGTATGGTGTTGTGTGGTGTCGTCTGGTTGTATGGTTGGTGCCCTGTGGTGCGGTCCATTCCCCCAACCAGCTGCCTGTACTCCTATGTCAAGGGTTTAATGTCAGTCAAAAAGGCAATGAAATTGTGTTTGGAGTACAATAGTAGTGGAAGTAGTAGTAGTACAAGGAGTACAAGTAGTAGTAGTAGTAGTAGATTCCCAAATTAAGTGCTGTGGTGGTGTGGTGCCGTGTGGTGGTGTGGTGCTGTGTGGTGGTGTAGTGCCATTCAATGTGGTGTGGTGCCGCATGCATGTGCCATGTGGTGCAGTCTATTCCCCCGACCGGCTGTTTTGCTTCTGTATTTTCCAGTGGGGGTCGGTGTCCCTTTAAAGTTCTTCGTCTCCCGCTTGGCATGACTAATGAAAGAGAAGGCATGACCCCCCCTCGTGACCTTTTTCTCTTTCTCACTCCCTCTTTTTCTCTAATTTTATGTCTCTCTCTCTCTCTCTCTCTCTCTCTCTCTCTCTCTCTCTCTCTCTCTCTCTCTCTCTCTCTCTCGTGACCTTTCTCTCCCTCTCTCTCTCTCTCTCTCTGTCTCACTCTTGCTACCTTTCTCTCATTCTTACCATTCTCTTTTCTCTTTCTCTAGCAACCTCTCTCTCTCTCTCTCTCTCTCTCTCCTCTCTCTCTCTCTCTCTCTCTCTCTCTCTCCTAATATATGCATGGAAGGCTTTCTCTGCCCGTGTTTGTTTTGATGCATCCTTAATGCGTTATTCACCCGCCCTCATGTGTAACTGATTGGGAATTATTTTAATATTTTCCGAGGCCAGATATCTCATTTAAAATTCCCCCAGCGAGCACCCCTACGACGAGGCGCGGCCATTAATGTCACTGTCTTCTGCTGCTTTCGAAGAATAATTGGTTATTACAGTGGATGATAGATAAACAAGAGAAGATAAGAGAAGAGCAGAGGAGAGAAGAGGATAGGAGGGAAGAGAAGATAAGTTGGAGAGGGGACGGAAAATATAAGTGTCTTGTCACTCTTAGTTACCCCACTGAATCTTCCATTTTAAAGTGGTGGGGGAGGGGCTGTTGAAGCTACTCTGCTGTAGTTTTTGGCTGTTCGTCTTCAGGTTGGGGTTGGTGGGGCGAAGTTGTGGTGACGTATGCATATTTAATCTAATGTCAATTTCATGAGGGCGTTAATGAATACTGTGCAGAGATGTGAATCCAATCCAATTTGGAGACACTGATGAACGCGTCGTCACACAGACAAGGAGTCTAATTGTTTGAATTGCATTCTGTGGCCTACGGCGCTGCCTGGTGCGGATCCCAAAACAGACTCTTGATGCGACCTTGAAGCTGACCTTCCCAGACAACACTCCACAACGTGTGTGTTGTGTGTGTATGCATGTGTGTGTGAGTGTGTGAGTGTGTGTGTGTGTGTGTGTGTGTGTGTGTGTGTGTGTGTGTGTGTGTGTGTGTGTGTGTGGTGTGCTTGCCTTTCCCTCAAACTAATCAGACAAGAGCACCCTACTTCTTCACACAGACATTCCACACACAGACATTCCACACACACACACACACACACACACACACACACACACACACACACACACACACACACACGCACACGCACGCGCACACGCGCACACACACAGCTCACAGCTCACACAGCGTCACGTTGCCTCTTCTCCAGGCCTGCTCACTCCCAGTGCTGGGAGTGAAGGGGATATATTTGTTTGTGCGTGTTTATTTTCTGCATTGGTGTTTTTTATCGCATCATCATGTTTATGTGTATGCCATCGCCGGTAGAGATACCGTACGGTAGTGTAGGATGGTAATCAATATGTTGTGAGGCTGGCTGGGCAGCAGCCGTTTGAGATTACATGCTCTGATTTACGTGCGTGTGTACACATTGCAGCAGACAGCTTTGGTGAATTATACGCCAGTGGTTTTATCGGCTTTTGTAGATGTAGTTACCAACAGGGTCGATATGCATACCAGCGTACACACCGGCATCATGATGTCAGAATCAGATGCAGAATGTTGTTTAGCTATTGTACAAGCACAGCGGAATTGTGTTTTTTGTGCAACTAAAAATACAAGATAAAGATAATATGAGAATATGATAGGAAGTAGATCCAAATAAATATCTTACCAAGGAGGCATGCCTTAATGATATGTAAATAGATGGTTGATATATGAAAGTGAAGTGAAAGCCCACCTGGGAAACTCCAACTCCCATTGTCATGGTGACACAACACTCCACAGCACACAAGTGCACACTGCACACAACAAAATTATGTTTATGTGTCACTCGTGCAATGGGGCAGCCTCCAATGGCGCCCCATGATTTGCAGATTAGAATAAGATTGAAAATGACTAACATGGTGTATATAGACGTCATTCAAATTTGGTAACTAGTACTTCACTTTAATAAATACTTAACAGCAAGGATGGGAGGGAAAGTTTTCCCAATTTCAGGAGAGTAGTTAATTCACTCTATTGTCTACTGTGGTGGTTAGTGAAACCAGCGGCCAAACTGGATCAGCAACAGTCCAAACCTCCTGGAGCAGCGTCGGAAGTGGCGTCGGAAGCAGCAGTGGAAAATGTCCCAACAGGTTTTGTGTAGAGCAGCCACGGCAGCGGGCCAGTGCATGTGTAGCTGTGCCGTCAAGGTTTGCCCCCACCACAGCCAAGCATTGGTGACAAATTGTTTGTCCTCCCGAAAAAGGTGAAAGATGGCCCAAAGGTTGTATTATATTTGAGTGGGTACAAGATACAAGATGTTATGCTCATAATAATTTTGAGCGGAAAAAGCAAAAAAAAGCAAAAGTCTGTGGAAGAGTTACCTTGGCTGTGACCATGCAATTCTCAAAAAATCAGATTTGATCTGGTTAATCTTTTGTAAATGATAACACCCCCCCCCCCCCCAAAAAAAAAACCAAACAAACAAACAAACAAACAAAACAAAACAGAGGCGTACGAGTTATAATAATTGTTCTCGACCTGTGCCTTGCGATTAACTGAAGTGGCCATTGAATTGTCATGTCTGATTACTCTCATCATCCCACAGAACATCAAAAACTAAGGACTTTTTTATGTTGATGTCAATTAATTCCAATTCTCTTCACACATCCTCTAACATCCTTCTTGCAGATGGAGCCCTAGTAGTCCAGTGGCAGTCTGTCATGTTAATACAGAGTTGAACTAAAGGAAAGTGATTATGGGGCACAAAGCGAGTCCGTTGCTTTCAAACTCGCCAGCACAACTCATGTGAGCTGCACTATTGAAAGCCAATCCCATTTAGAAAATCAAGTGTTTAGTTCTTCAAATTGGATTTTTGTTTTGTTATGCCTCTGCACGTCGCTTTCAATATTATCGCCGTCAAATAACAATATTCCTTTTACATGAGCCTATTACCATTAATGTGACCATTAACACTCATTCACACATTCATTCTGTGTTTGCTGGGTGCGACATAAGCAAATACAGTAAATCATATTCATGTGTCCTACGGGGCCCTCTGGGGGCTGGGGGGAGACTGGGCCGCTTGCAGTGTGTGGAATAGCAATGCCACTGTGGAGGGGAAGGGGATGGCACACACACAGCATGTGTCTTCTCTCATCAGTACACAGTGTGCAGAGTACTTCCTGCCTGCCTGCTGGCGAAGCTTGGCACCGATATATTTATCTCTCAGGGGTTCTTTTGTGTTTTGTGGGGATGAAATCAAGAATAGGCCTACATGTCTGTACGTGGAAAATGGAAACTTTTTGCACAACTCTTGAAGAATAGATGCTTTGTGAGAAGAACACAGTGACTCAGAAAATTGTATTTTAAAATCTGAACCTTTGAATAACATAGGCCTACCTTTTGCTTTTCAAAGACCAAACACTTTGTTCTAATTGTTCTGAATCATGAATGATGGTGGGAGTGACAGTAGTCCTAGTTGTAGAGATGGGTTCTATGGCTGTAACAGGATCTTAAGCATAGTGGCTCATTTCTATCGAAGAGCCATTAAAAAACTGGGTTATTTGAACGTAAGAAAATAGCATTTAAGAAGCCCCCTCTGTCTCACTTCATCTAAACAACAACTGATTGTCCTCCTTCTAAGGACCGTTCTTGCCACTCTGTGAGGCAAAGCAACACACACATGCTTTTATCAAATTGAAGTATGATACTCAAGTGAAGGTCATGTGGTCAAAATGAATGAAGCAGGGGAAAAAAACAGAAAGAGTGCTTCCCCAGTTGTGATTCAGTTCCCATAGTTCTGCACTAGGATCCGTTTAAAACAATCGATTCATGGGTGGTTGACGTTTAAGGGCGTAACGCAAAAAGTTTTCAAATTCCTGAAATAAATGATGGATAAAAATTGGAAAAAAATAGAAAAAAATAATGCAATTAGTGGTCTGTGGAATTTCACCTTATTTTGGCCATTTTTGGGAAAATGTGTCCTGCATCAACACATTGCATAGGCATGTCACACCGCAGGAAAATGGAGTCACACCACAGGGAATTCACCGCATTATGGCCATTTTAATCCTTTTGTATACATGACTGACATCTGAGCTCATGCTAACTTGATAATGATATTGTGTTTAATCTTAATATGTGTTTTCATTTATAAAAATCTTTTTTTCCTTCTATAAGAGCAGTCACACCACAGGACACCATAAAATGAACCTAAGCATTGCGTGACAGAAAGATTGCAATATGAAGACATATTGAGAAGAGTCCCCTTACACTTCCACAGCATTCTCCAATAACTGAGGTACTGACTGGTTAGGAGCCAGTCTTTAAGACCCTTGTAGTTGGCCTTGCAGCTGCCCATTCACAAACATTGACATACATGTCACCCCACAGGACACAATTTGTGTTACGAAATTGAACTTGTAGTTCATATCACTGTCTTGAGTTTTTTCCACATTCACATATCTTAATATTAAGTTAATATTTATGCTATCATTCCAAATGTTTCATACATTATTCAAAATGTTGTTGGTTAATTTATATATATATTATATTCCAGGTTTCATTAATGTTACAGTCACACCGCAGGATATTTGACATACAAACCTTTACATAAATCTTCACACAAATGTTTCTTTTCATCTAAGACTAATATGAAACATAATGTACCACATCTTCTTTCATTGACATTTGTTTTTTAAAGCAAAAATAACAGTTTTGTAGGTTTTTAACCAATGTTACGAAAAAACAAGGTGTCATGTCTCCCACCCTCATTCACAAATGTCACACCACCAAGTAGTTGAATTGGACCCTGGTGTGTGGTTGGCTGGTTTCTGGGTTGCTCTGGTGTCAGATGATTACATACTTTAGGTGGACTACAGACAGAGATGAGATTCAGCTCATTACACTTTACACTACACATGAGGACAGGACAGGTCCCAGATCAGACTCAGATAGAAATCATAACTAATGACCACACCTGCCAACCACTCGTCCTCTCTCTCTCTCTCTCTCTCTCTCTCTCTCTCTCTCTCTCTCTCTCTCTCTCTCTCTCTCTCTCTCTCTCTCTCTCTCGCTCTCTCTCTCTCTCTCTCTCTCTCTCTCTCTCTCTCTCTCTCTCTCTCTCTCTATGTCTTTCTTCCCCGTCCACCTATCCCTTAACTCTATCTCTCTGCTTCTACTGTACTATCCCCCTGTTTCTTCCTTTATCTCCTTCCCTCAATCTTTGGCTGTCTCTACTTTCTGTCTCTGTATCTCCTGATCAAATTCCCATTACGGTCTCTCCCTCTCTTCCTCTCTTAATCTCCCTCTCTCTCTGGTTCCACCCCTCCGTCCTC
>NC_085875.1:25733801-25761301 GCF_034702125.1 Engraulis encrasicolus
TGAACACACACACACACACACACACACACACACACACACACACACACACACACACACACACACACACACACACACACACACACACACACACACACACACACACACACACACACACACACAGAGTAAAGTGATGACGCAAGGTGATGGTATATCCATTGATGAATAATTACTGAAGGTTCTGAATATTCATGTTGATGACATTTCAAAGGCACGCAAATGGAAATTACATAATGTAACATTACACAACAAAGGCGAGCAGGTTTTATGTTGTTCAAAGATCAAAGATATTTTAGCTTCTTCTATTCTCCTGTGCATACCTTGATTTTTTTTCCTTTGCCACACTTTTTTTGCAAAAGAAAAAAAAGTCTCGTACAGCAGAAACTATAAAACAATGGAGTGTAAATTTAAAAATAGCTAATTTTGGGGTATGCAAAGAAGTGATTGTAGCCTATTGTCTGTTAAAAAAAACCATACAAATGTGCAAACACACCCAGACGCACGCGCATGCATGCACACGCACACACACGCAAACAATGGGGGTATTTGTTAATGTCAAACCAAGGACCCAGGTGTTTTGTGGGTAATGTTGCTGGATTGAAAGTGTTATTGTGGGAAGGTGTTGGCTATATGCACAGTATGTCACACTGCAGGTGTGTGCTGTTATTGTTCCCTTCACTCAGTGCAGAGAAGGCAGTATAATGATCACAATTCATTCAAATGTCACAGAAAAGCTGCTTTTGGAAATAGCCTGTCAGTGGAGGGGAGAAAAACTAGACACATGAACACACGCACGCACGTGCGCGCGCACACACACACACACACACACACACACACACACACACACACACACACACACACACACACACACACACACACACACACACACACACACACACACACACACCACATGCACGCACGCATGCATACACACACATACACATATACACACACATTCAAGCTTTGGCAGCTTTGGCATTTCGATGGAAGAAGAAATCCAAGTGTGAGTTTGCTGCCAAACTACACAGTATACTGTCTACTCCTTGGAGCTGCTGTGTTGTCTTTGGCTCAACGGTGTATATTCACTCTGTTGCTAATTGTTATGCTGCTGTATTGATTTTGATTGAAGGGAGGATTGACCTCAGAGTCACAGGCCTTAGAGAGAGCTCTGTAGTTCGTGTCAAAGGTGCGTCGCCCCGATACAACGCGGTGAAGGGGTGGAGCGGAGCGGGGGGTCGCGGAAGGTTGTAGAAGAGATGAGAAGAGACCTGTGACACTGAACTCGTGGAAGACATCATGGTAAAACCCTCAGAACAGGTGGATTAAGAGGGGCTGGAGGTGTGTGTGTGTGTGTGTGTGTGTCCGTGAGAGAGAGAGAGAAATGAGGGGTTTGGAGTAGAACTATGAATCTTTTAACATGATTAAAAAATGACAAATATTGCACACTACTGCTATAACAGCTTGGCCTATGCATTAGGATAACCAGCTACTTTTATTTTGCACGCTCTTCCTTTAACATAAAAGCATTAGGAAAACATCTATTCTAAGACATTTTTACTAGTGAATGATTTTTTTTTTGTAAACTCATCTGTTTGGGCCTATAGTTTACACGTAAATGCAGGTTTTGTTAAAAAACAAAAGTTCGAGAGAAGCGTAATGAAATTTGGAACGCCCCTTAATTAACTATCCAGCATTTATCAAACAACACCTTAAAACCCATCTCTTTTTGGAGGCCTTTGACTTCTAGTGTCCACAAGCACTCACCTACACACACTTACACTGATATTATGCAAAGCGACCTTGGGTGTTTTGAAAGGCGCTATACAAAACAAAGGTATTACTATTATTATTATTATAATTATTATTATTATTATTATTATTCTCCACTCACCTGTGTTCAGTCAGAAATGTTCTTTCTCGCTCGTACCCACCAGCTCCCCTTTCGCCTCCCTTCTGCTGCTGTTCGATCGTTCCATCAGGTGTCTTGTAATACGCCATGTAATCTATCTCAGCTTCTCGAGTGCAGTGGTCCCTGCGGACCCCGTGAAGCACTTTGATGATCAGTCCACCACGTGGACAGTCGCTCTCCTGCGAGAGCGGCACGATCAGCAGAAGTCCGTTCTCCAGCGAGAATGAAGATGCTGGTGATTTGGCCTAGCTTTCTTCCAGTTCACCTCGCTCCATTGCTCTCCAACCATCATCCGCCGGGGAGTGTCCACTCAGAGTTCACACGTATCTGCACGTATCTCCCGAGCTCGAGAATGTTTGCTGCATAGACATTTCTCGGCTGTGGCAATACTTCAGCACCACGGCCAGCGATCTTACCCGATACCCCACGTAATCTCTCAGTTTCTCGAGTGCAGTGGTCCCTGCGGACCCCGTGAAACGCTTTGATGATCAGTCCACCACGTGGACAGCACGATCACGAGAAGTCTGTTCTCCAGTGAGAACGAAGATGTATGCATACATGGTTAATCCAAATTTCAGAGAGTGAACTATTGAAATGGAGTTTAGTTTGCTAAAACAACCTGTTTTTTATTTTTATTTCATTTATTTTTTTAAATATTGTTTTAGGGCTTTTTTGTGTTTATTTGATAGGGCAGTTGGAGATGGTGACAGGATGCGAGTCGGAGAGAAAGAGAGAGAGAGATGGGGGAGGATCGTCAAAATGACGTCAAGTGAATCGAACCTGGGTCGGCGGCGCAACAACCCAGTGCCCCACCATTACGCAGCAGGGCCGATACTATAAGTTTAAGTGAATATTTCTCAACCAAACCTGTCACAATGTATTTTTTTCAATTCCAACCACATGTAGTTTTCATATGTCAACAAATAAAAAAACATTCGATTAAAAAAAATATCCACATGTAACCAAAACCTAATTATGCACACTTAGGAGACATGCATTGGGGAATCAAATATCCCAGTGTAGCAGTTACATCAATTTACAATAGTAGGCTACTATGAAATCAATGCATGGTTGGAACATATGACTGGGTGAGAGTTTGTATACCAGTCACAAAATAAATCATAAACACTATGATGTGTTGAGTGTTGACCACATAGTGTGATAATATCGCTGCATGACAATTTATTTTAATCATACGAAACAATTTTGTGTAGATAAGATAAACAAAATGATGCAATTTGGAGTATGATTTATTTATCTTACTATTCGTCAAAACAGGCGAAATCCTGCAGTGTGCTCGAACAATACCCAAGATAAGTTAATTTCCCTGTGACTCTGAGCTGCATTTATAATATGTATGGGCAGAGAAATGAAATGAAAATACGTTTTGATGCGAGGAGACATTGATGGATTCCTGCCCCTCTTGAAATGAATAATGAAAAGGTGCCTCTTTTACTCATCCCCCCCTTTTGCAATTTAATCGGGAGAGCAAGGCTTTTCTGAAGGACTTGTCTCTTCTGCATGAAACTTTTTTCCCATGCACTTTGGAGACACATTTCAAAACTGTGAATATGAACAAAAAGAAAGACTTGAATACTAAATCCATTCAATGAATGGAATATTAGTTTTATGTAAATGCAACATACATGTATTCATAATAATGTATTGCTGTTTATTATAATATTTAGTTTATGATGGTCTTTTTTGTCATAAATAGAATGTCAGGATAATGTAGAATAGCCTTTAATTGTAGAGTCAAATGCACAATGTGAATTACACATACTGCAGATTAACACATTTACACAAAGAGATTTAATGCATCTCAGTCATTTGTGCTATAGATACTGAGGAGTGAAAGAACTATGCATTTGGAACTGTATTGAGAACTGAATATGAAGTAGCAATGGTTGGCAATTGTGGAATAATCATATTCATATAATTGTGCCCACGGAGAGCCACATGGCATGAACTCCGGTGCTTGTTCAGTGTTATTTTAGTCTCAATAGGCCTATACTCCCGAAATCACTGGCAGAGTCACATTTTGGCACTAAGGTCACGGTGTGCATGCGCTCTGTTTGTTTTGTGAATTTCAATTAGGCCTGTGAAAATAGCTGTAAATAATAACCATCATGCCCATGAATATGATGGCAATAGATTGGTCATTTTATTAGATGCATTTGAAGATAAACAGTCTTTTGATAACATGAGGGCATTTTTTTGATCCAATAAATTATAGAGATAAATAGTGTCTTCAAAGCTATTTATCCATGAAAAATAATTCCAGTATGTTCCCCATTCACTTTGACGGCTGTAGTGTCACGTTCTGACTGGAGAGCACTGCGCTGTCAGACACATGATTTAGGGCGGCGAGGAGGATGGTTTATTAGTGTGCTCAAAATGATCCTTCAGCGTAATTTACAACACGTCCATGCCAACATGCATGCATAACTGTCTGTAAATGAGAATAATTTCCTTCACTTTATTGAGGAGCAAAAAGCGTAGTCCTTTGAAGGGCATGTCAACCTCCAACAATAGGAGGCTGATATGTAAGAGAAAAAAATGTTAACACACACACACACACACACACACACACACACACACACACACACACACACACACACACACACACACACACACACACGCACACGCACACACCTTAGTGGATACTCAAAGCAACTCCTGAAAGCCTTTCAGCCAGAGACACATAGTGTGTTCTCCTGAAGGCTAGTTAATGAGTGTTGGTGGTGTATCTGCATACACATGAGATTTAATTGGCTCCAATCCACACATTCAAACACACCCAGGTCACTGCAGGTCAGGAGGGCCAGCAAAGATGCAGAGACAATGTCTCGGGACGTATGACAAGCTCAACAAACATGCACGCACGCACAGACACACACACACACCTAAACCTGCCATTTTTCTTTTTTCTCTTCGCCACACTTTCTTTCTTCTCTTTTTCTCCTTTATACACACACCAGACTCGCTAGGCTTTAGTGTCACTCTCTTTAATGCATGGTGGAGGGCTTAGGGAAATGAGATGAATGAGAATCTTCCTCTGTTGTGTCACTTTGCTTGTTTGCTTTGCATGATTGGATCGCCACTAGTCTGTATCGCTTCCTCCCTAGACTGACATGCAACGATAACGAGTTCCCACTTTAATTCTAGTGTGATGGAACAGCATGTGCATTAAATTTGACGCATTACTACGTAGAGAAATGTTCGTATCCGATGACTGCATATCAACACCTGGATACCTGAAATTTAAACACAGACCTCTCTGTTTCAAACACATCTTTATACACTTAAGCTCTTAGTATTCTTCTTCCTCTGCACGGTAGTATGTTGGTGGCATGGTAAGCAGTTTCCTGGTGAACCAGTAGCCTGTAAGTAACAGGCTACTGGCACACTGCCCTTTCACGCGTCTCCGCAGGCGGGGTTTAGTCAAAAGGTTGGAGCAACCTCATATGAATGACATGACACTTCGACCACTCACGTTGAAGCTTTGTGACGTAGGACGTGTCGTCACGTAAGCGCCGTCAGGTTGGGAACCAAAACAGAACAACGTCCTTTAGAAAATCAACTTGAGGTATTTTGGATAACACCGCTGAAATTGCTGCTTCCATCCCGACGCATGATAACTCCTCGCACGCCGCCATTACTGTTGTGATTCAGGGAGGGGGCGGGCACAGCCGAACTACCCTGGGGGAGGGTGTTGCGTTCGATAAACGTCATACCCACTGAAATCCCTCCCTACGATCCTGATTCGTCGAGCTGCCCCGTTTATTTCGTAAACGGAGGAGGAGAGCGAATCACAGGTGCACCAGAAGGTTTGTGTAGCCCAGCCCCCTGGGCGTCAACACATAGCTTCTGGTTCACCAGGAAAGGTAAGCAGAGCCATGGAAGTCAGAGTTGTGACAACCGGGATACAAGAAGTCGGTTGGTGACATAAATCACGAAGATTCAAATAATTGTAGGCAGCAGCTTTCTTTGTAAGAAAGTAAAATAATGTATGAATTTGTTTTGACCACAGGAAGAACAGTGCTTCTACCATAGAAGACTCGATTGATAAATAAAATGAAGTGAGGTACCGTCTCGTCTTCCCAACAGAACTTCACGCCACAGCTTGCATTTCTACCATAGAAGACTCAATAGACAAAATGAAATGAAAGGTATTTATTAATACAGAGGGAGGTAACATTTCTCTTTGGCGCAGGTCCCCGACCTGCAGAATATAGTTTGTAAAACGGGGGGCTCATATCCTGCCGATGATGAGGCAGGGGCGAAGCCTACCCCCGTTACAGGACAGGGACCAACTGGTGACGGTGGCTCGTGGAGATAAGGCTGAAGAAGGCTGAAGCGGACCAGGGAACCAGGACATCGGGAGACGTAGGTTGAGAGAGATGGAGTCCAAGGAGACGAAGGTTGCAGGAGATGCGGTCCAAGGAGGCGTAGGTTGAAGGAGACGGGGTCCAAGGAGAGGGAGGTTGGAGGAGATGGGGTCCAAGGAGACGGAGGTTGAAGGAGACGGGGTCCAAGGACACGGAGGTTGAAGGGGATGGAGGTGGGGCGTCGGCGTCTGCCTATTCTGATTAGCAAAGAGCGGAAACAGACAGAGACTTTTAAAACCAAGCCGTAGACATTCTATTGGCTGAAAGCTGAGGTTAAGCGAGAGACGTGGCGGGGTTCCCCATCCGGGAGCTATGATTGGATAATTAAGGCCAGTGATGAGTGTGAGGAACTGTCTCGTCTTCCTAGCAGAACTTAACGCCACAGGCATACATTTCTACCATAGAAGACTCGATTGATAAATAAAATGAAGTGAGGTACCGTCTCGTCTTCCCAACAGAACTTCACGCCACAGCTTGCATTTCTACCATAGAAGACTCAATAGACAAAATGAAATGAAAGGTATTTATTAATACAGAGGGAGGTAACATTTCTCTTTGGCGCAGGTCCCCGACCTGCAGAATATAGTTTGTAAAACGGGGGGCTCATATCCTGCCGATGATGAGGCAGGGGCGAAGCCTACCCCAAAGAGTGTGTATGAATTATGGTTACTCACCGGATCCCGTAGGGAAGATCACAACTGAAATGTGCAAGGTGGTGGCGAGATAATGTGCTTGCTAGGGGCACCCGGATGGCCCAATGGGTTATGGATACTGCAATTGGATAATAGTATTTAACAGTTGAAGTATTAACGTTATTGAGAGTGTGCTCATATCCTGCCATGGAAAGGCAGGGGGCGAGAGCCCACCCCCAAAGAGAGGGGATGTGTACACGGTTTAGGATACTCACCCAGGACTGCGGACGAGAGCGGGACCTGAAGAATGGGCAAGGACAAAACAAAGAACAGTTATGACAAAAAGACATTCAAAGAGCGACCTGCATGGGTCGAGTTGGGCCACCAACTCCGAGCAGGCCGGGCTACCGGCCGGGCTGGGCAACCAGCCGTAAAATGATGCCGGGCTACCGGCAAAGCTGGGCAACCAGCTGAAAATTGAAGTCGGGCCACCGACTGAGCTGGGCAACCAGCTGAGCAAACCGAAGCCGGGCCACCGGCTGAGCTGGGCAACCAGCTGAAAATTGAAGTCGGGCCACCGACTGAGCTGGGCAACCAGCTGAGCAAACCGAAGCCGGGCCACCGGCTAAGCTGGGCAACCAGCTGACAATCGAAGCCGGGCTACCGGCCGAGCAGGGCCACCTGCTCCACGGAAAACAAATTGCAGTGAACGGAGCGTGAGCGCTTAGGTGCAGGGTGAAGACTGTGAACGTAGGACGATTAGACGGACTCGAGTGCAAACTGAGCCGAGACGATGAAACCAGGCAACTGGCTAAGCTGGGCCACCAGCTACGTGGAGCGTGTGCGACGGTTGATCGGGCCACCGATGACCGAAGCCAGGCCGCAGACCTGAGTGAAAACCGAGCACAAAAAAATATATATACACACATCAAATAAATAAAAATAAAAATGAGAATAAAGCACAATAAATAGTAAGGCTGGGCCACCGGCCTCTGCGAGATTACCGGGCTGAACCGGGCCACCGGACTCAGCGGGCGAGAATAAATGACACATGATAAATAATACGAAGATGACCAAATTGCTCGCGGAATGATCACTAAATGTGATGGTCATTGCGCGAGTCTCGGAAAATAAGTAATGAAATAAACAACCACAACAACAACAGCAACAATGACAACAACGACAATGACAACAACGATAGGCGGAATTATAGACATGAATAACAATGAAATAATTGACGATGCATGAGAAGGAATTGAAGGGAGACTCTAGACAACGAAGGCATGACGAAGAGAGAGAGGAAGCCACCGCCACCACATATGTGAAGACCACAGAATAAATGATAATCGCGTGTATCAATAACGAATGAATAACGAGTGGAAAAAAGTGACAATGCAAGAGAAGGAAATAAAAGAAGACACCAGAACAATGAATGTGTGAAGCAGAGAGAGGGGAAGCCACTGCCACCACACATGTGGAGGTCACAGAACAGAGGAAACAATTGGCGTGTGCACGACTGCGGGGTGAGATACCAATCATATACGATTTAGACGTGCACCATGAGGGATAGGCAGAGCCATTTATAGAGCCTATGCTAATTGTGACTGGATACATGCATATGGCCAGGGTAAGAACTGTGCAGATGCAGCCTAACTGGGTTTTAATGTGTAGGCCATTATTTCCGTCGAGATGTAACACTGGTACGGCTGGGCTACCAGCCTCAGTGGAGCTGAATTAGGTCTGAATCTTGGCCACCGGGGACCTTGGAGCCAGGCTACTGGCTTGGCTCAAGTACAGACTGAGTAAGATGAAGCCAGGCTACTGGCCGAGCTGGGCCACCAGCTGCCGTAGAGTTAGATTGTACCGGGCTACCTCAATTGTACTGTATGCTAGAGTATTGAGGCAAACAGGGCGAGGAAGGGTGCATGATGAGAAGGAAGAATAAAGACAGGACGATTGTTACCGGAGAGCGGCCTTGCGAATGCCGCCAGGCCTTTAGAGTGGCGTCGACATCCCGAAGTAGACATAAGCACGGTACCTCATGACACCTCGGGAATGAGACTGGTGAGACCTGAGGTGGTAGACCTTTGGCTGGATGGGAGATGAAATGACGACGGATACCATAGAGACGGGGAGATCCCTTAGCGACGGTGGGAGCCGCACCTCGCCAGAGAACCCTGAGGCATGGTGCAAGCCGTAAGCCGTAAGGGTGTGGGCATTCCAGTCCAAATGTAGAGGCTGGGGTTGACTGAACCTGATGGGAGTTTGAGAGAAAGAATGATTCTCCAGCAATAAAATACCAACTGAGGTAATGCAGTAGCTACTGTATTGCTTCTATAGACCCCGAGGCTTTCACTGCTGCCCGTCCACCTGTAATTCAGCATGGTCCTGTTAAAGCTGTAAAACGAACGCATGCGCAGTCAGAGAACATTTTATCCTGCCATATGGATAGTCTAAATAGCCGTCATTCCCATCAGACAAGCTGCACGGTCCATTTATCATTATGATTAGGCCACCGTAATTACGGGAAAAACCCTGGTGGCCAGTCCACCACGACCCGGTGTTCTGACAGGTAGTCCTACATGGTCACATTCCTACGTAATATTGTTTACAGTAAAATACATAACAGCAACACCAGACAGGGTGGTAGATTCCCGAGATAAAAGACATGAAAATAGAATCGCATGGTCATGTATACAAGTCCTACTACCAAAAGCCTGGATTTTATGTAAGTGGTAAAACGGCTAGGACAACGAGTCGGTTAGCTAAGTTGCCAGGGTCACACGACACACATACCAATTCACGATAATAAACGCACGATTGTAGTGAAAATTGTAAATTCAAGTACTGTATTGATCAGTTCCCCGGTAATATTGCACAGTCTTAGGATCAGCTGGTGCTGACGTTTCATGGTCTGCGCATGCCAGATGGGGGTTTGTAAGATTAGCTGGCAGGTAGGAGTATTTTACAGAACACCGGAGCTAAACATGGAGAGGAGAACAACATCCTGGAGAACTGTTGTGACCGTGGATGGCATGCAGTCGCGATGACTGAGATTAGGGAGACGATGGCTTGGCAGAATTGACCAGGCGTGAAAAGAAAGCCGCATGACGAGGCTCTGTACGGGAGATCATTCGGTAAACAGTTGAATTAAGCAAGTGAACAGGAAGCGGCTCCAGCTAGTCAATCGAAACCTAAACTCAATGTGGACGCGACCAGATAAACGAGCAATGGGAGAGAGTATCTGTACACTTAGCCCCAGTAAGATAAGGGCAAGATACAGAGTAGGTAACCACCGCCACCAGATATGAGTGTGAAGTCACTGTAAGAAACATACAGAACAAGTTAGAAAGCAGGGACGAGTAGGGTGCCAGCAGACAGTCGGGACTCCTGCTGGCCTGTAATTTTTTTTTATTTTTTTTAAATTACTGCATTTTATCGAATAATCATCCGTCAGGCCATTATCCAAGAGGCGCTGACGGATCAGAGGCGCAGACGGGCTAAAAGAAATTACCCAGGCAATTGCACAGTAGGAGGGAAGGCCTACCGCGCACTGAGGGAAAATAGTAACCTTGTAGACCTGTGGGATCATAGATATGGAGTTAGTCTTAGTGCATCTTCAAGAACATACAGACATGGGGTCATGCACGGTATGGATAGCCTACCGCGCACTGAGGGAAAATAGTAACCCTGTAGACCTGTGACATCTTAGAGATGGAGTTAGACTTAGTGCATCTTCAATAACGTACAGACGTGGGGTCATGTGTTCATGCACGAGATCCAAAAAACACTGGCATGCAAGCTTATAGGAAAATAAACCAGGGATCAGTCAGATGAAATAAAGATTGGTAGCCATTTAGTCAGACAGAGACTTTGTCCCCACGGAAAACCTTTCCCAGTGAGTAAGGTGAACGCTGGGCGGGATAGTTCCCTATAACACAACAAAAACAAGAGTTAACACATGGTACATTACACATAGCCCAGAAATCACTCAACAAGAGGCAAGCAGGCCAGCAAAAAAAAAAAAAAAACTATGACATTTTTTATAAACTCAACTCACTCTGTCATCAGTAATGACCAAAATGCACATGGAGTGTAAAAGTGCTGGTGTGAAAGGCCTACGCGGGGATAGGAGATGGATAATTAGGCTAGATGTACTTGATTAAATAGGCTACACACTGGGAAAGTGCGAACAGCAGAGGAATTTAAAACAACCGTAAAAAAAAATAAAAGCCCTTGGAAGTTAAGATGTGCAGGCCTACACGACAAGATATAGCCCAATAAAGGGTTAATGATAAAAAAAAATACACCACCATGGGCCCGCTGAACGGTTCTGCACAAACATGATTAGGTTAAGAATAAAAACAGAGATTTAGAAAATAGACCAAGTTCTAAATTAGATGGATGTCGTCCGCGATACGGCGGGTCCAGAAAAAGCGTGCTCGACATGAAAGTATACCGTGCGTTGCCTACTGAGATCCACTGAGAACAGGAGGTGTTTGAGGCGTGTGCGAGCGCCGGACAGGATCATTGCTGAACTTGCAAGGAAGAGTGTGGGAACGGTTGACAACTGTCATAGCGAAATTGAATTCATACAACCTGCGGGGCAAACCCATTTCGACGAGCAGAACGTCTCGAATACCGGAATCTGTGACAACGTCGGCGATTCACAGAAGCGGCCGGTCACATAGGGAGCCCCATCAGAGCTCGAGACAGACAGGTGCGTTAACGAGAGTGCGTGAGCGATTTCGCAGCCTTTTAAGCTTGACGCGGGTAATGCGGCATACTGTGCAACTGGGCACGGCTTAAACAAGATGAATAGTAAACGATGATGAATGTTAGAGAGTTAGCAAGGAATCTGCATCGATGTTGAGACCAACGCGTCGGCGTCTGCCTATTCTGATTAGCAAAGAGCGGAAACAGACAGAGACTTTTAAAACCAAGCCGTAGACATTCTATTGGCTGAAAGCTGAGGTTAAGCGAGAGACGTGGCGGGGTTCCCCATCCGGGAGCTATGATTGGATAATTAAGGCCAGTGATGAGTGTGAGGAACTGTCTCGTCTTCCTAGCAGAACTTAACGCCACAGGCATACATTTCTTTAAGAAGAAAACTGATGTGTTGTCAATAAAGCAATCAATCAATCAATCTTTTTGCTAGAGACTAACACTGAGCTACATAATAAGCATGGTGGTATAAAAATGAATTACATTGATCTTTACTGCACTCTTTGTGTTCGATGCTCACTTTCTGGAACCATTTTGGAACTATGTCAATGGCAATCTGTGTGTCAAAGGCCCCAGGTGCCGGCATCTTTGTTTAAAAATCTTACACAGAGGTCAATGGGATTAGCCTAACTCTGACTTCATGGCTCTGTAACAGCATTACTTTAAAGGTGTATGCCACTATTTGCTACATGCTACAATGCTACACGGATCCATTGACTTTCACTAGCTTAGCGACATATTCCCTCTTTTAACATGAAAAATAAGACACTTAACCACCTTTATAAACGCCAGCCAACAATTTTAACTGTATTAAGCCCCAAAATAGTGGCATACCCCTTTAATGCTTGCACACAGGTAAGCACACAGGCACGCACACATGCATGCACCGCACACATGCATGCACACGGGTAGATGACAGATAGACCTCCCAAAAAGTTTTTTTTGTGAAACATCATTAATAAACATAGCAAGTATTTGTTCATGTAGTGTGGCAACTGATCTTTCAAATAATACAAGTGGTCACAATCTTAAGACTACTATTTCACATTTATAATGCACTTTATGGTAAATATGTCCTTTGGCGTGACATGCAAAAAATACAGAAATACATATATTTAATAATACATAGTTGGCTTGAAAAAGTATTTTGTACATATGCACACCCTTATTATTTATTTATACATTTTAATTACATATGAAATTACCACTGAATACATTTTTTCCCACTTACAGGTGGGATCGATGGGAATGTTCCTGGAAATGTAAAGATAACGTTCTTCTCAATTGTGCAATATTGTTCGAAATTGTACTGGACTTTCAGAGGTGACCCTTTTCTGTCCCCAAATGCAATATTTAATGTCTCATACAGACATTGATAAGCTTAAGCAAAATTATGTAGATTCTAAAAAATGTCACACCATAGGACATCAATGTCAC
This sequence comes from Engraulis encrasicolus, assembly GCF_034702125.1. Classification (NCBI taxonomy): domain Eukaryota; kingdom Metazoa; phylum Chordata; class Actinopteri; order Clupeiformes; family Engraulidae; genus Engraulis; species Engraulis encrasicolus. Next base: position 25,746,893 of record NC_085875.1, read on the forward strand.
ACTAAAGGACGGAGGTATACGGACACACAACATTTGGACAATAAGTCCTGTAAATAAATGTAAATAAAATACAAGACGAGATAATAGATTTTGAACATATTTATTTGTGAATCTGATCATTTCAATGAGCACTACAGCTAAACATCAACCAATCTATATCTTTGACCGTAGCATAACGTCGCATTGGCTCTGGTTCAGATATGACACCACATACATCCTTCCTTGAATAGTAAATACAGTCGGGTTTCTGTGGCCACACAAATGAATTTCCAGATTTTTGCACAATGCAATTTATTTTTAGCTCCTCTCCATCAATCTCCACGATCTGACCAACATATGGCTTGCTTTCATACACCACCACCACACATTTTCCAACTGTGTACTCATCTTCTTTCACAAAGGAATCATTCTGTTCGATTTGACATGCATTACCAAAATCCATTCGTTTTGGATTGTAACAAGCGCATTTATTTGGATATTCACAAAAGCAACTTAGGTCCCTGTACAGGATCACTCCTGGAGATGGAGACAGGACCTGGTGCGTCCTGAGGATTCCAGAGACTGGTTGAACAGATGATGGAAGCATTTTGTCATAGATCTCAATATCGGACTCTTCAATCCATCTGAATTTAACAGTTGTTTCTTCTTTGGAGGACAGAAAGTCGTAAACATCCCTTGGAGACTGGAGATCGTTGCCACTTGCAACATGCATGTCGGCCATTCGTTTTACTGTGCCCCCCACACCATCCGGGGCTCCCTTGCCATGTGCCCTCTCTGTGAAGTTCCAGATCAGCCGCTTGAACCCAATTGGAAAAGGAACCTGGCTCATCAGGAAACAATTTGTTTTGTTCCGATACTGTGTCACTGGGCCATCACTAATGACTTGTAGGGTGTCAATGTGAGGGTGTTCATATCTCACATCCTCAAGGAGAGGTTTGATGTGTGCCCACACTGCCCTCTCGTCATGCCTCAGCGATGGTGATAAGGTTGCATAGCTCTGCGTCACATTTGTAGTGTATAAAACAGCAGTCTGGAGGGTGACTTGCTGCCGATTCCCTCCAAAATGGAAGGCCTGGATTTCGGAATGTAGTTTGCATGCATAGTTCTCTGAACAGTCCATGTGCAAAACAATTTCATTTTCTGCCACTTTTTCCTTAATTTCGCATATTTTTCCTGCCTGGTGTATCCAATTGTATTGATGGCTTGCAATTGATTCAAGCTCATGTCTGAATTCTTCTTTTAGTTGTTCAACAGACCCACTCTTTGTCTTCTTAATCCAATTCTTGTATGTCTTCTCCCCAACAGTCACTTCTTCTTTAGTCCAATGTCCCCATGTGGAAGCATCGACAGGGTTGTGTTCTCCAAGTTGTACCTCTTCAAAACAACACTTAGTGCATGTTCTATACATGCATTCTTTGTTTTCAACACTGCATGTTATTGTTTTAAGCAGAGTCGACAAGCTTCATGTTTGAATTATGCCTCTATGAGTCATATGATCGATGAGAAGCCTCATGTTCTCATGCTGGTAACAGGCACAAGTGTTGCAGTCAGTGGCTTTAGCTTCAGTGATATAAAATGGCCTATATCGTACAAATTGCCTGTAAGACATGGAGTGTTTACTTCCAGGATCTTTGCAGTAATCATTATAGATGTCATGTAGAGATTTTGTTAGGATTCTCCTCTGCATCTTGGGTCACCCAACTGTGTCCTTCTTTCCAGGTTGCAGTATGCTGTTTTCATCCCTGGACAAGAAGGACACAACTTCTTGTGTCTTTGCTCTTATCTTGATTTTTGACTTGTACACTCTTTCACGGAATTGTGTTTTCCGTTGCGTCTTCTTTAAAGTTAGACGATGCAGTTTTTGTCTGAATCTTTTTTATTTCCGCTGCTCATTCTTGAGGTGTATTTTCATCATTGTATTCTCTCTCTGTATTCTTGCCAGTTTTTCTTTCATTCTTATGGCAAGATTTTTCCATTTTGCTGATGTGGTCTGCCGGGTTGAATGTACATTCTTCATATTTTGGAGCAAGACTGGCTGCAGAGATGGGCCTGGGTCTTCCGGAGGCTCTGCTGCTACCCCCACTGGCCCCTCTAGAGGCTCTGCTTCCACCTCAACTGGCTCTTCTGAAAGATGTGCTGGTTCCACCACCGGTAGTATGTTTTCAGGAGGCTGTGGGGTGGTGTCCTTGGCTACGGCTCTGCATCTTTTTTTGATTCCTTCCATATCTTTCGCAAATGTTTCCGCTTCCCATTTGGTAATGATTTGACATCAAAGGCACACAGTTTTCCCTCAGCCTTCTTTTGATGACATCTGTTTTAAAAGACAGTATAAAACATACTGTATCTGTAAAATGTGTATATTTGACATCAATGTAAAAGATTAAGAAAAAATCATCAGGAAATGTGTATTATTGTAAAATGTTATACCATCATTGAATAGGGCCTACACATGTCATTACAGTCATCACAAGGCTATAACCAACTACATTATAAATAGTTTCCCTTACTTTCTCCGCCGCTCTGCAAGGATGGCCCCCCTTCTCCGTGGATCACTGTTGATCCAGTCTCTATACTTTTTGGTCCTTTCTCGGCCACTCATGTCTCCCACAAAATTCACTGTTCTAAAAGGTCACAATACATCTATGTTAGGAAAAAATAAACCTTTACATTTAAACTTTAGACAGTCTCTGTAATCAACAGTAATCATCAATAAAAAACTCAAAACATTTAAATAAACTAATTACATAATGTGTGAATTAAATAAAATGAATTAAATGAATAAAATCATTACTTGTTGTTAAAGCACATTTACAGAGATGCAGTCCTTTTGTGTGACCTATTTTTCCTTTGGTGTAACAGTTGAATCTGTCACACCAAAGGATATTTTCTGTCGCACCAAAGGATTTTCTGTCACACCAAAGGATTTTTTTATGTCACACCAAAGGATATTTTGTGTTTTGTGTCAGTTTAAAGCACTGTCATTGCTAGCATACTTCTCATTAGCATTTAGTGAAATACCCTTGCATATTTCCCCATGACAAGGTTGTTAAAAAAAACTTCTTTAACAAAAAGTGTAATTTAAAGGCGTCACACAAAAGGACAGCAAAATTGATAACATTCACTGATGTGAAAACATAATTGAATATTTGATCAAGTCTGAGTGAAAAACTTACCATGTCAAGGTGCCATGGAATTGTTTGGGGCCTTCAGGTGAATATATTTGGAGGTGGAGCTTCAATGACAGATAGTTGACTTTGATTTTGCCCGTGTGAAAAGAGAAAATTGGTGTTACACCATAGGACCTTTTTTTAGTGACAACAATTCCTTAGTCCCCACATTTTTTGCAAAGTGGGAAAAAAATAATGTATTAGCACTTACTAAAGTAAATACTTTCACAATTTTGCCAGGGTATTTTATGGAAAGGCCAGAGCTTTTATTAAATTCCTATTTAAGTTAATATTGGTGAAACTGAGCTTGCGACAGTCACACCATAGGACAATTCCAACGTTTTGCTACATTTTTTGGGTTTTTATATTTATAGTTGATTCATTACAGTTACTTAGGTATATTAAATAGATACATGTTTATCCATTTCCAGCATTTTAAATGTTGAAAGAATGAATTAAATAGATTTTTACCACGTTAAAAATGACCAATTATCACGTCACATCATCAACCCACACACACATTCGCACTCTATAGTTAGCTACACAAATCATGCATGTGTCTGTGCATGTTGTATGAGTTTAGAAGTTCTGGTGGTTGTGTTGGTTGTTTTTGAGTGTGATAAAGGTCGCCAACACACGCACGCACGCACGCATGCATGCATGCACACACACACACACACACACACACACACACACACACACACACACACACACACACACACACACACACACACACACACACACACACAGTTCCGAGTATAAACACACACATGCGCCCTGCACAGCATGTAAATGGTTTCTTTTTTTCATGATAAGATGAAAGATGTCTGGCAGATGCAAATCTCCTCTAAGTAAAAACCAGCTGTGACCTCCCGCATTCCCACGCATCGTGCAGCACACAGATGCACACGCACGCACGCACAGACACACTCACGCACGCACACATACACACGAACGCACTCACGCATGTACTCATGTACGCACGCACTCATGCAGGCACGCACGCACGCATACACACTGCTTACAGGATGAGAGTGGATAGAGGTGCAGAGTTCACACACCTTAACTCATTGGCTGCCTTAGCCGTCGAATGACGTCATTTCGAATAGTGACGCCCCCTGCCTTCGACGTCGTTCGCCGATAATTGCGTTTTTTTACAGCCACGCCTTGAGGACGGTCTGACCTATGTTGTGTATTAATTTCACGCCTCTAGTCATGTTCTAACTATTCCTGTAGGTGGCAGAAGTGTCCTTAGGAACAGTCAGGGCAGGGCATTAGCTCACATCAAGAGGAAATGTCAAGACAAAAACATCCCTTTTTACTATTATAATCTCAAAAGTAGCATAGCAAAATCATTTTTGAAAGTAAAGCACCTGTGACAGTAGTATTAGTCTACTTTCTTGCCCTCTGATTTTAACACAGGTATTCTACTGATTTTAGTGTCCGAGCCTGACAAAAAAAAAACTTCCTCTCATGACCAAAATACACCCCCCTGTTGCCATCTAGCTAGTAGGCATTGTAACTAGCTTGCCCAAAATACACCATGTTCAACCAGAGATGATCTGTGTGGCAACTGTTTCATTTTGGATAATGTGATCAGCCTACACAACATCAGGATGATGCATACAAAAGATCATCTAACAGGAAAATGCACGGGACTAGTGGTCACCTCAGTTGGGAATGTTTGGCTATTGTTTGCTACGCTAGCTAGCTAGCACGAAATCGCTAACAACTTACAACTAAGCCTAAATAAAGGAGCCTTGGTAAGTCAACTATTTTTACTCATTCTACAGTTGCAGTTATGGATTTGTATAGTATGATCAGCTTACTGTATCATCAAAAAGACAGGGGGGTTGCAGATTCTTGGAACAGTAGGCTAGCCTTTGTGTCTGGTCAGATACATTCAGCTCACATGAGAAAGCATTGCACTTAGCCTCAGACCAGCTAGCCTTCCCCACTCCAATCGGCTTGTGAAATGTTGGATATGTGATCAGTACTTTATCAAAAGAAAATTCATTGAACAATATATGACAAGATCACTATAGCAGAAACATGTAGTAGTCATCAATCTGCAAATTGTCCGCTCTGCCAAAGAAGCAACAGTAAGCTAAGTTGTGCTGCCTGCCTGCCTCCCAGTTCACACGGTAGGCCTACAGGAGGAAACAAATCAGTTGTGATTTGTTCCTCAAGGAGAGGACTACAGGCTAAACAGAGGGACTATGAGACAGTATTTCTGTGAGTTTAGAATTTCACATGAGTTACATGCACCTGCTGTCATGATCCATTGTGCGCGCCAGCAACAAACCAAAACACTCTTGTTTTCAAGCCCACCCCGTTATATTTCAGTACATTATTAGGTTGAAAAGACCATACAAACGATCTTTTGTTCTGGATACAGATGAAAGGAGACTCTGTAATAGCATCTGATAGGTTTGGAGTTGTTAGGACGGTGTCATTATGAGCAAAAACACTTGCAATTATAGGTCAACTTCAAATGGCGTTTTCTCAGCTTTTTGGCTAGAAAGCAGCATTTTGGCGAATTCCACTTATTTTCAACAGATGATTATGAAAGAACGGAAAGGGGTAGAGAGACACCGTTTTTTTCTGATGACAGATGAGCGTCTAATCTGTGTTTTGATAGGTATGGTGTTGACATAGACACAGAACTCAATTTTCTGTGAGCCTCCAAAAAACACCCAAAATGCTGAAAAATCTCTGGCACTCTGGGTTACTCTTTTATGAAAATGGCTGGCAGCCAATGAGTTAAGTGTGTGTGTGTGTGTGCGCGCGTGTATGTATGTGTATGTGTGTGTGTGTGTGTGTGTTGCGTGCGCGCATATATGTGTGTGTGTGCGTGTGTGATTGCCTGTCACTCCCACTTGCTCGCCACGCAATGTTTACAGCTGTTTGGAGGGCGTCAAAAGGACGGAGCAGAATATTACTGCACTTCCCGGAGTCGATGTCGTCCCAGACTAGAGCTCTAATTTAAATTAACGAACCCACCTAAACAGAAGGTGAATGCTGCATCTTAATTACATTTCTTGGATACGGCTGGACTTTAATTTATCATCATTGGAGGAGATCACATTCTCCCCAATGCTGCGGACATCGCAAATGACAAAGGATAAACCGGCGAGTGTACAGCTGTTTCAAGTGCAACATGAACCTTGGCACAAATCATGTCAAAGAAGCCAAATGCCTAAACCCATAAACTCTTCCTTGTCCACAATGATATTGAGTCCTCACATCACATGTTGTGTATAATAAATGAAAAAAAGCGTGTATTTCTGTGGCATCTCAGTCCAGCTAAAAATAAATAAATACATAAATAAAAACAGGATAGGCCTACCCAGACTGAACATCTGCTGAAAGTAGGACACTTTGGTTGGAAATGTTTTGGACAGCTGGACTAAACAAACACTGAAGATGGCAGACAAGATTGCTATGGACCTATCCCACGTATTAAATCAGGAGTACTCCTCCCATCCTCCCATCCCATTTCTATAGTTACCAGAGTAACAAGTAAAGACACTACCCCTCTTGACTGGGAGAGAAATAGGGCCCGGGCACTTTAAGCTAAAGTGATGCATTGATGTAATCTTTTCTTACTTTTCAGGCATCCTAAACGAAGAAAAATCTGTTTGGCTGAAGCCTGCTCCAAATTATATGACCTGCTGTAGATGTATGAGGATAGTTCTTGAGAGGATGTAGAGTTTTTGCTTTTAAACTAGACGTAGCCTATACCTCACTGTTAAATAGAGTTCTCATAACATATAGAATCCGGACAATGCTTTATTTGAATAGAGTTCAGACATCAGGCACATACAGTATGTGTCAAAACAGTCTTGGAGTTAACAGTAGTGGTGATACTGTATGGCAGTGACGGTCACACTTTCACATATTTCACAAATGCAAATCTATACCCGTAATAAAGTAACATCTCAGTGGACCGACTATCAACAGTATCATGGAGTGCCAGTGAACTTTCTCAGTTTGTGTGCACTGCACCACATGCTCCCCACCTAATGAAAGGCAGCCATGGACAGCGAATGGGAATGATGTCTTGCTGAGCCGTGAATCCACCGAGTCCTCCTGGCAGATGCTTGTCTTTTCAGCTCCCTCACCTGGGCAGGCTCTACTGGCTCTGCCTCTTGTTCCTTGTTTTCCCCAGGTGGGTCATGTGACAGATCCAGACCTTTCAGACAGGAAAGCAAGCAGCCATACAGTTCGTTCTCTCTCTCTCTCTCTCTCTCTCTCTCTCTCTCTCTCTCTCTCTCTCTCTCTCTCTCTCTCTCTCCCTCCCCCTTCCTCTGTTCCTCTCTCTTCCGGCACAGAGACAAGGAAAGCCAAAACAAGGAAGCACATTCATTATTTAAATGAGATCAATTTATTTATGCATCAACTGTTGCACAGAACATATTTGGTGAACCGTGAGTTGAGATGATGAAAGTCAATACACTTTCAAGCTGTACTACCACTTTTAGAGGATCTGACTTCCTTCTATTGAACTATCATCATCATAGTATAATGTTGAATATGCAAATGCATTGCATTAATGCATTACAATGATTTCCTTCTGAAATTTTTGGGACAAACTTTTCATGTTTGAGCAGCTGTCTGTCTGCCTGTCTGACATGACCCTAACACACTGTTTTTTTCTTCTCCGTTGGACATGTGAGTTCCTGTGTGTCCATCAAGCTGCTTGGCAGGTAGGCCAGTCATTCAGTAGCTCATCTGGTGTGGGACACTGGGGCGCCAGTGAAGACTGGCCTACTAATCACAGCTCTCATTAGGGCTGTGACTATATTGAATTGAATCGTGATTAATTGTGATGCACAGTCACGGTACTGTATAGCAATGCAAGGGCGCAGTATAGTGATGTGTCCTTTCAAAGTTCTGTTACCCTTTAGTCCAGAAACAACCACATGAAATGATGTGGTAGTGCTCCCAGGCTTCAAATTATCATCATTATTGTTTAAAACTGTATTATTAGCCTTTTAGTAACTTATTCTAAATATAAACTATCATATTTTTTATTTATATTTTTATTGTATAATGTTGGCAAAGGCTGAAAAAAGAAAATGAATGAAGTTAACTTTGCAATGCATCGCAATAATGCATGTATCGCAATGCATTGTGATAGTATTGCGTCGTGGCATGTGTATCGTGATGCACATCGAATTGTGAACCCCTTGCCAATACCCACCCCTAGTTCTCATCTAGGAGCTCATTTTGTCTCCATGGGTTCCATTCCCTACCTACCCCAAGCCGGAACTGACCCCAGATTCATTACAGAGTACCATGATGAATTTCATGTCAGGTCGTAGTAGGAATAGGCAAGCTTGTTTTACATCAGCGGGCTGTCTTAAATTACCACTTTAAGCAGATGCATTATTTAACAGGAACACATAGGATAGGCGGCAGCAGCGTTGGATTAATAAGCCATGTGCCACCTGGAACAGAGATGTGTTTATTTTTAAAAACACAAAAGAAATTGAGTCGCACATCCAAAAGATAGATTTCAACGGCACAATTCAGTTCATTTGTCAACCTGGACAGCATATTGCTATGAAGTAACTGTTTTTCGTTGCGCAGTTATACTTCAATTATTATACGTAACTGAGGTGATTTTTGTAATCAATATTACTCGTGGGATTTTTTTTGTGACATACTTTACAGTAATAAAACTTTCCTTGATGGTGTATAGCCCATTACTTTTTGTAGACGAATGAGCATAAAAATAATTAAAATGTCATTAAAATTGGGCAAGATTTAGTGCATCCAGGAAGATTTTAAGGATTTGGTCAGGAAATCATCTGCGATATCTGGCAACCTTGACAGTGACAGACAGTGTGGTGTAGGGAAGTAGAGAGCAAAGCCAAGGATGCAGAGGATCACACACACACACACACACACACACACACACACACACACACACACACACACACACACACACACACACACACACACACACACACACACACACACACGGTCGCACACACACACACACACACACACACACACACACACACACACACACACACACACACACACACACACACACACACACACACACACACTTTCATTTATCAAATTACAATTGAGCTGCTTTGATGCAGCCTGTCTCTTCTGATCACCCTGTCCAGACAAATTTGCATGATTGCTCTTATAGTGATCGTAGCACTCAGAGCAAGCCCTGGCTTCTTCTCTGTCAGTGCTGTGTGTCTGTATGTGTGTGTGTGTGTGTGTGTGTGTGTGTGTGTGTGTGTGTGTGTGTGTGTGTGTGTGTGTGTGTGTGTGTGTGTGTGTGTGTGTGTGTGTGTGTGTGTGTGTGTGTATGTGTGTGTGTGTGTTTGAGAGAGAGAGAGTGAGTGAGTGTGTGTGTATGTGTGTGTGTGTGTGTGTGTGAGAGAGAGGGGGGGGGCAGCCTCTGTCTGAGCTGTGTGTCTGTGTGTGTAATAGCATGTGTGGGCTGAGTCCATTGGTGTTTAATTTGATATGACAGGTTGCATATGCCAGTACAGAGGTACCATTTTAAATACTCATCATCTACATTGAAATGGGAGTGCAGCAGACGTGTTTGACTAGCCTTCCCTTCCTCTCCTCTTAATTAATGACTGAGCCTAGCTTGCTGATTAAGTGCTTCTTCTTGGACACTCGTCTGACTGGCTCTGTCTGCCCCTTTTATAAGAGATAACCAACTGGACTAAAGTAACAGCAAGTATTTCCATTGTATGCCTATATTTACTGCCATTGTTTAACCTGTGAACCTGTTAAACACACTAACAAGTGGTCCATTTAAGATATTTTGGTGTAGGTACTATAGTTAAAACTCGTCTTGTCTCTTTATTTTATTCAGGATTCAATATTGACTTTCTATTTTCTGGTCCTGATATTGAGACTTTATTGTTGGTCTCGATATTGAGGCCGGTCTCTCCTGTCTTCATTCTAGTGAAATTGAAAGCCCCTTGGGAAACTCCAACTCCCATTGTCATTGTGACACAGCACTCCACAGCACACACGTGAACACTGCACACTGCACACAACAAAATTGCATTCATGCCTCACCATGCAAGGGGGCAGCCCTCAATAGAGCCCCAAAGGAGCAGTGCGACGAGACGGTACCATGCTCAGGGTACCTCTGTCATGGAGGAGGATGGGGGAGAGCACTGGTCAATGACTTCCCCCACAAACCTGGCAAGTCAGGAGTCAAACCAGCAACCTTTGGGTTTCAAGTCTGACGCTCTAACCACTTACCCATGACTGCCCATTATTCTGGTCTCGATATTATGACTCAAGCCTCATCGCTTTATTCTGGTCTATAGGGGCACATCTTGTGTTTTCAGTCTGGTCTTGATATTGAGGCTCATCTCTGTTCTCTGTATTCTGGTCTCAACACGGAGACTTGTGACTTGTGTGCGTTGTGACTCCTTTATTCAGTGACACTTCAGAAAAATGACTACTTGGTCATCAACGATTGGTAATTAGACATAACAAAGAGATACTGTAATGGCTAAATAATGATTAAGAGAGCGTTAACTATGATTTAACCAATGACTCATGATGGTTACCCTTTATTCTTGGTCTCCATTGAGACTCTTCTCTGTGTTTTGGTCTCAATGTTGGGACCTCTCTCTCGTGTCTTCATTTTGGACTTAATATTGAGACTCTTGACTCACGTGTCTAATTCTGGTCTCGATATTCTGATCTTGATATTGAGACTCATCTGTCATTTCTTGTCTGCCTTTCAGGACATGGCTGCGGGCTGGCTGGCTGGTTCACACTGCCGGGCGGACATATCCACTGCATAACATTTGCCAGTTCATTTGGGGCCAAATGACACATATCCAAGCTGGGACCATCAATATCGCCACCCAGAGTCGGACAGTCTATTTTCTTTTATTACCTCACATTAATCTTCTCGTAAAATATCAACGTTACATCGGATTCTTTGCTTCTTCCCTCTCCCTCCCTCCTCTACCCGTTTCTTCTTCTCCCCTCTTTTTTCTCGTTCCTGTTCCTGTTTTTCATCTACTTCTTCTTCTCCTACTTCTTCTTGTTCTTCTTCTCCTACTTCTTCTTGTTCTTGTTCTTCTTGTTCTTCTTCTTCTTCTTCTTCTTCTTCTTCTTCTTCTTCTTCTTCTTCTTCTTCTTCTTCTTCTTCTTCTTCTTCTTCTTCTTCTTCTTCTTCTTCTTCTTCTTCTTCTTCTTCTCCTACTTCTTCTTGTTCGTCTTCTTGTTCTTGTTCTTCTTCTTCTTGTTGTTCTTCTTCTTTCACATGGAAGAGATGGTGGGCGGGAGCGGGGCCTTTTGTCTCCATGGTTACATGCACGCGTGGCCTGCCATGTCAGTGTGCGGAGGTGAGGTGGAAGAGGAAGTGAAGTCAGCTGGAAACTTCATTTTGCTGATCATTTAACATCGTTGATTGAATTGAGCGGCTAAATAAGAGCTGTTTTAAATTCAAAGTGCTTTGACATGAGGTCATTGTAGCACATCAGGGCTGTGTGTGTGTGTGTGTGTGTGAGAGAGAGAGAGAGAGAGAGAGAGAGAGAGAGAGAGAGAGAGAGAGAGAGAGAGAGAGAGAGAGAGAGAGAAGAGAGAGAGAGAGAGAGAGAGAGAGAGACAGTGCGCACATGTGTGTTTTCATGTGTGCAGCCATGCATGCGCGCCCGTGCGTGTGTGTGTGTGTGTGTGAGTGTGTGTGTTGTTATGAGGGTGTGTGTGTGTGTGCTTGCATGTGTGTGTGTGTTGTTATGAGGGGGTGTCAGTGGTGCTCAGGGCCCCCTGGCTGTACAGTGCTGTAGGCCTGTTATGATAGATCAGGGAGCCGGAGTTATCAAGGTGGGCCTTGCCGAGCCGGGCCGAGCCGAGCCCCCACGTTCTGTTTATCGATTCTCCAGCTGGAGAATTAAGTGGCCCATAAATCCACTAGCCACACTTTTGCAGTCTCAGCTGGAAGAAAGACAAAGAGAGAGGGAAGAGAAGGAAGGAAGGAAGGATGAGGGAGGGGTAAAGACAGAGTAGGAAAGCGAGAGATAGAGAGTGAGAAGGAGGGAGTGAGTGAGTCAGAGAGAGTGGGGGAGAAAATGAAAGAGAAAGACAGGGAGAGGGAGAGAAAGGGGGAGAGGGAGAGAAAGGGGGAGAGGGAGAGAGAGAGAGAGAGAGAATCAGAGATGGAATGAAGAGAGAAAGATATTGAGGAAAAAGACAGATAGAGTGGGTGAATCATAGAGGGAGGGTGGGAAGAGAGAGAAGTGAGAGAAGGCAAAAATGGGGAAGGATGTGGTGAAGGAGATGGATAGAAACAACCAGAAAAGGAAGGAGGAAGAGATAGGTGAAAACATATGAGGCGAGAAGGGGAAGAGGAATGAAACTTAGAGTCACAGGAAGAGATTGAGAGGGAGAGATAGAGAGAGAGAAAGAGAGAGAGAGAGAGAGCGAGAGAGAGAGAGAGAGAGAGAGAGAGAGAGAGAGACAGAGAGAGAGAGAGAGGTATAAATGGAATGTTGGTGTCTGCCATGATAGTGAGAGGAAGAAACTGAGTGAGCAGAGAGAGAGGGAAAGAGAGTAGAGAGGGAGAGAAAGAGTAGAGAGAGCAGGGGGGGGGGGAACGGATGGAAAGTAGGTGTCTGCCATGAAAATGAGAGGAAGAGATTGAAAGGGAGCAGAGAGAGAGAAAGAGAGGAAGGGGGGTTGGGATGGAGAGTTGGTGTCTGCCATGATAGTGAGAGGTAGAGACTGAGAGGGAGCAGAGAGAGAGAGAGAGAAGAGACAGTAGAGAGGGAGAGAAAGAGTAGAGAGAGCAGACAGGGGCGACGGAACGGATGGAGAGTAGGTGTCTGCCATGAAAGTGAGAGGAAGAGATTGAAAGGGAGCAAAGAGAGAAAGAGAGAGCGAGAGAGAAAGAGTAGAGAGAGCAGACAGGGGGGACGGAACGGGTGGAGAGTAGGTGTCTGCCATGAGAGTTAGAGGAAGAGATTGAGAGGGAGCGAAGAGAGAATGAGGGAGGGAGAGAGGGAGAGAAAGAGTAGAGAGAGTAGGGGGGACGGAACGGATGGAGAGCAGTTGTCTGCCAGTGCATAACTCATCCTTCCTGCCTCCGCATTGAATGTTTTCTGTAACGAGGAAATGGGATTTGAATTATATCCTCTATTGTGGGGAGCCATTCAATTCAATCACATGATTGCGTGTAGCCCGACTGCCAACTAACCTCTGACTTTGATCGACGGCGGCCCCCATCAGTTTATTCTCAATGCGGCTTTGCTCAGTACGCCGGTCCAGTCCGCTGTGATGGGTGATGGTTGATGTGCGGTGTGCAGGCTGTGGGTGGGTGGCAGCGGGGCGAGCATAAAATATGGAGCCTCGTTTGTAAATCTAGAGTAGCTAACGAATAGAACACTACCGTACCAGCAAACTCTTTCTACTTCTACCAGACAATGGTGATAGATTTCCTCTCTTCAATGAACACAACAAGTGCAAAATACATTACTGAATTCAAACAAACAACTTACTCAATTATTCAATCCCAGGGGTCATGCATTACAACGATATTAAGGAAAGGGGAACATGTGCACAAAAACAAAACACTACGAGCACTAGGAACAAACCATACAATCGTAACATTATAACATTAACACTATATTACTTAGCTATGGTGCACATTCGGGAAAAAAATGGGGCAAAGGCATAACAAGTGGTAAGTTACAACACGTAGCCCCTTAATGCGCGCCGTACCTCCTGTGGCACGCTGTAATAGACATTGAAAGTTAACTACTATAGTACTACACTACTATGCCAGTGCACGGGGCCTTTAGTAATACACTACAACTTGGTTATTGCCCTTCTGGTAACAGATAATTTATAAAGCCGCGTCTTAAGGGGTTTTAATTAAGTGCTATATACATACACACAGTATAGCACTATCCATAAATGCACATGATAATAATAATAGGTTACAGCCCATAGTAATAATAGGTTACAGCCCATAGCCACAGCAAAGAGACTCGGTAGTCTAATGCGTGCTTTAACACTGGATTCAAGAATGCACAGCCACAACACTGCCATGGTATTGCCAAGGAATGCAAGACAAGAAAGTATTCAAACATGTCTAATCATACTGCTGTCACAATAGGTGGGACTCAATAAGACAGAAGAAGACAGTATCCAAAAATGCATAATCATGACACAGTCACGTATGGAGACAGGCACCTGGCCAATAACACAGAGCACTTGGCATCACTCT
>NC_085875.1:25763801-25773801 GCF_034702125.1 Engraulis encrasicolus
ATTCTCAACAGCACTCATTTGTCTACTGCGAACTGCAGGCACTGAAAGCTACTGAAGAGTGATTCAATTATGTGTGTTGTTGTCAAGCTTTGTAATGAATAAGACTTGCTGGAAACTCTCAGACATAGTCTTTGATTGTGCCTCCCCTTTTCTCTTGTTGTCTCAGGTTGGTGTTAAAATATCAGTTGAAACATCTTTTAAATTTAATATATCTAAGGTAGTGTAAATTTGAAATGTATAAAATGTATAAAATTGCATACTATATACTTAAGATGAAGAACAGCATCTCAGATAAATAAAAGAGGTTGCAGAGCCACTTTAGTCTTGCCTATAGGTTTTAGTGTGGTTTTAGATTTAGCCACTTGGGGGAGCACTTCACTTTTATGGCAGGTCACTTGGCTGTAGGTGTAATTATAGGTGCCAGTGATAAGTGGCTAATGATGGCTTGGACTGGGGAACACACGGTTCTTACAGTAAACTTGTGGTCCAGCAAAATGCCAGAAATTGCACATTTCGCCATGAGGTGATTTCTAGTTTCTAGATCTAAATTCTATTTGTGCAAATAAACGGGGAACAACCCCAAACAGATTTGGCTGGACATTCTACTGCTTCGCGTTGAGGACACCTGCTGTCCAAGCTGAGGCTTACAGGGTAGCCTCCACACAGTAAAACATATGGCCCTAAATGCATCTCTGACTATGCCCCGCTCCCCAAAACTCACACACACACACACAGTTGTCATGTTCACACCCAATAATTGAATCCTTCACACACACGCATGCATACACACACACACACGCACGCACACACAGTGTCCTGTCTCACACCACCAACACACACACACACACACACACACACACACACACACACACACACACACACACACACACACACACACACACACACACACACACACACACACACAAAGTGACAAACTTAAATTAATCTCGTCTCTTACCTCTCCCTCCATGCCCCTCTCACCCATATCCCCCTCCACCTCCTTCTCCCACTCTCCTCTCCTCTCCTCCCTCTGTCAGTCTGGCTAATTGAAGTTGTCTGCTGTAGGGTTGTGGGGCTGCTGTCCTGCGTTTGCCTCTGTCAGGTCTCCACACCGCCATGGACAGACCCCATTTGCCACACACACACACACACACACACACACACACACACACACACACACACACACACACACACACACACACACACACACACACACACACACACACACACACACACACATGCATACACTCGTATGCACACACACACACACACATGCACACACACACACACACACACACAAAGAAAGATACATACATGCACACAGAGGTGGACCCTCATTTCCCTCACAACGCTATTTCAATTAGCACCTGCCAGTGCCCACCCTGTCCACAGTAATGGAGACGAGTGGGGCGCTAGTGCTAGCATGTAGCCTGAATGCCTGTCTCCCAGCAGGGGGAAACAAGGGGGTCAGTTTTATCGGGCCCAGGGAGATAGGGGCCCCCGAAATGAAGACGAGAAAGCGTGAAAGCCCATTGGGAAACTCCAACTCCCATTGTCATTGTGACACAGCACTCCACAGTACACAAGTGAACACTGCACACAATGAAATTGCAGTCATGCCTCACCCGTGCAAAGGTGAAATGGGTCCTTATTACATTGTATTGATTGGGTGGGGGGCCTTTTAGATCATTTTGTCCCGGTCCCAGCCAAAGCTGTCAGTAGCTGTGCCTGTTCACATAGACGGACATGTAGCTTGGATACCTAGTCACGTAGACACCTAACACCTAGCCTGGATGCCTGTCCACTCGCATGGCATGGACACTCGCTCAGGTGGCAGGACGGGCTGCTAAAGGATGAGGGGCAGCATAGCACGTGCAGGAAGGAAGAGAAGAGAAGAGAAGAGAAGAGAAGAGAAGAGAAGAGAAGAGAAGAGAAGAGAAGAGAAGAGAAGAGAAGAGAAGAGATAGGATAGGATAGGATAGGATAGGACTTAGGGGAGGACATGACAGGAGAGGAGAGGAGAGGAGAGGAGAGGACAGGACAGGACAGGACAGGAGAGGAGAGGAGAGGACAGGACAGGAGAGGAGAGGAGAGGAGAGGAGAGGAGAGGACTGGAGAGGACAGGACAGGAGAGGAGAGGACAGGAGTGGACTGGTGAGGAATGGAAAATCAAAGCAGAGTAGGTAGGGAGTAGGGAGATGAAAGTAGAGGACCCGAGAATAGAGGAGAGGAGATGGAGGGGAGTGGAGCGGATACGCAGAGAAGGGAAAGGAAAGGAAATGGAAGGAAAGGAAAGGAAAGGAGCAGAGAGGGAAAGCCAGGTAGAGAAGCAAAGATAAGAGGAGAGGATGAGAGGAGGCGGAAAGATGAGAGAGTAGAGAGGAGATGAAAGGAAATGAGATGTGATAGGGAAATGAGAGGAGGACAGAGGAGAGGATAGAGTAGGACAGGAGGAGTGGAAAAGATTGGGGAGAAAAAAACAGGGGAAAAATTAGGAGAGGAGCTGAGAGGAAAGGAGCAAACAGGAGAGGAGAGGAGAGGAGAGGAGTGGAGAGGAAAATAGCACACAGGAGAGGAGAGGAGCAGACAGGAGAGGAGAGGAGAGGAGAGGAGAGCAGAGGAGACCTTCAGAGGCTTCTGAGCGGATATGGCATTCCCAGGAGATGAGAGATAGAGAGAGTGGGAATAGGAGAGACAGAAAAAGATGAGAGAGGTGTGAAAATGAGCAACAGAGAAAAAGATGGCAGATGAGAGAGAGGAAAGATGAAATGAGAGGGGGGGGGGCACACATCTGCCAGTGTACAGTTCTACCACTACTCTCTCTCTCTTCCTCTCTCTCCATCCCCTTTTGTCTCTGTGGAGATAGTGTATCTTTGTGTTTGACTTACTGCTCATTTCACTCTGTCATCTTAAATCCCTGGGAGAGACAAAGAGACCAGGGACTTCACATTAATTTCCAACTCGTTTCTCTGTCTCCGACGCTCTCTCTCTCTGTTACTCTCTCTGTTGCTTATTATCTCTCTCTCTCACACACACGCACGCACGCATGCACACACACACACACACAGTCAGTGTGACAGAGTCATGTTAAAATGAGTCCAATAATTTCACTAATGAAACAGCCCAGAGTGCAGGGACTAGACTTGTTCCTGCATCATGATCTCTTATGTTCTCTGTCCTAAAGTGTGGTGACAGTCGATGCCATATAATAAATAAATAATAAATCTCACTACTCAATATCTTCCATAGCACATTGGCATAATTTCCATATACCCTAATGTGCATGAACAGAAGGGAGCTACTCAGTGTAAGTACTTTCAACTCACAATGCATTCAGTCTGGACTATTTTTGTCACGTGTGCCCGACTCTATAAGATACTCTCTGCAAATCATTGTCATTTCTCCCGTCCCTTCCTGCAGCCTCTGACCTCATGACATGAGGCTCGATGTAATTGATGACCAAAGTTTTTAGTCAATGTCTTACACTGTAACCTCAAATATGCAGTATATTGGCCCGTGACAACTATTCTATAAGTACTAAGGCGTTACAGGCCAATATACTGCGTATTTGAGGTTTGCAGCATGAAAAACAGACCGTCTTGCACTGTTGTGGTTCCTTTCCAAAAAATACCCAGTTGTTGCAGTTTCTAAAGTTGCCTACATATGTAAGAGTCAAGGGAGGGAATATGTTTCACTGCAAACAGTTAGGTCTGTGGTTGAGCAGAGAAAAAAACAGGGACATGGAAACAAACTCTGTAGTATTATATCTTCTATCAAACGGATGGTATGTCCAAGGTGAACATATTTCGTTTATTTCTCCTTCAAGGGGACATAGGCTGTTTAGTTTTCAATTCACAGACATGATATGACACGAAAAAATGAAGGCCATTTCATTTGGGCTGTGAATTTCCTGAAGTATTCTTTGGGCAAAATAATACCGAATGAAAACAGCCATAAATACTATTGTGTTATTATGTTAAAAAACACGTCATATCATGCTTATACATGCCCATTCCCCTCCTGTAGACACCACTAAATTAGATGTTACCAGTAATCCTCAGATTAAGTTTTTGCCATATATAACTTCAGACTTACTTAAGATATGGTGTACTTTGTATATGACAGCTGTTTAGCCAAGATAGATGGGCAGCTCTCCAAGAAAGCAAACAACAAGAGTACCCCTAACCTGTCAATCTGTTGAGGGAATTAGACACACATAGCCCCTGGTGCATATCAGACTTCAGAAAAAGGATCACTCACTGTAGCCTATTGTACATCACACATTTTGTTATTCAACTGGCATTCACAAAAAAAAAATGTTTGCATTGCATGCATGCAACAAGACTAGTTGTACAAAGTGGGCTACATCATGAAATGCCATTCTTGAGTAACACAGATACTTAAGATTTCACTTTCTTTTTTGTCATTCTTTTGTACTCTTCTGTTAGTGCTTGTCAATGCGTCCCTTTGTTGCTTTCGTCCATTTGTCATTTTCCTCCATTTCATTCCTACACAGATGTCATCATTATGAATGTTGCCAATGTCACCGCAAGAAGACACATGATTGCATCCTGACACGTCACTTTTGGACTCTTTGATCAGGCAGGAATATCTGACACCAAAGGCATGCCCTTGGTGTCAAGAAGTGACACGAAATTGAAAACACCCCCTTGCAGCAACATGACATATTTAGGGCGAGGTTCAAGTGTAGGTGACAGTGCCAAGGGTTTGCCCTCGGCGTCTAATACTGGCACCTGGTCAAATGGGATCAAAAATGATGCCAGAGGTGTGAGACTGTGTTGGATAGCAGCACAGTATTGTAGAGATACTCTAATGGCTTCTCCGTGCAGATGAGCCCTGGGGGTTTTCTGGGGGTTTTACAATGAAGTCACAAATTACTTTCAGACTTGGTTATTCCAATTTTGCCCACATTGTTTTTGAACATATTACATCAAACGAAATGTAATTGTAAACACCAGGTGTTGCATAACTTCAACAGAAAAAAAAAGTTACTATACAATGGACCCACTGCAGCAGTCTTGACAAACTCCTTGACATTCAAAACATTTAAGCTTAGCAGAGGAACACGCCAAGGATGTCCACTGTCACCCCTTTTATTTGTAATGTCCATAGAACCACTGGCTCTAACAATCAGATCACACCCTCTGATACGGGGAATAACAATAGGAAGCTGCGAACACAGAATTAGCCTTTTTGCAGATGACATCATACTCTTTCTAAAAAAATTGACACAACCCCTGCCTTTCTTAATACAATATCAACCTTTGGAAAAATCTCTGGCTACAAAGTCAACAAAACCAAGTCTAACATTATATTCCTAAATGACAAAGAAAGAGATAATCCAACCGTGGAGAACAAATTTCATAATGCATCCAAGGGCTTTAAATACTTGGGGATACAGGTCACCCCCAAAATTCAAGATATAGTCTCAGCAAATTATAACCCAATTCTATCATCTACCAGTAATATTCTGAAGAGATGGTCAGATCTCCCCATATCTCTAATTGGTCGTGTAAACATACTTAAAATGAATATCTTAGCAAAATTCTTGTATCTTTTTCAATCTTTCCCACTTAGTCCCCCATCCACCCTATTTTCTAAACTGAAAGAATTAATGACTAATTTCATTTGGAATAACAGGCGCCCAATACTTAGGATGTCTTTAC
Organism: Engraulis encrasicolus; assembly: GCF_034702125.1. Classification (NCBI taxonomy): domain Eukaryota; kingdom Metazoa; phylum Chordata; class Actinopteri; order Clupeiformes; family Engraulidae; genus Engraulis; species Engraulis encrasicolus. The sequence continues at coordinate 25,769,489 of NC_085875.1, forward strand.
TTTATCTGGGAGCATACCAATGTTCCCACGCCCCATTGGTCCCACAGCCCATTGGTCCCACGGCCCACTGGTCCCACAGCCCATTGGTCCCACAACCCATTGGTCCCACAGCCCATTGGTCCCACGTCACTAAGACTTTTTTCCATTTTTTAGGCCCATTGGTCCCACAGCCCATTGGTCCCACAGTCCATTGGTCCCACAGCCCATTGGTCCCACATTGCTTTTTTTATTTGAATTTTTAGGCCCATTGGTCCCGGGACTCACTAGTTTGACGCCCTTTCGGTACTTACCACTTACGTCATACGACCCTAAACCTAACCCTAATCCTAACCTTAACCCTAAACCTAACCCTAACCTTAACCCTAACCTTAACCCTAAACCTAACCTTAAATCGCTTGTTTGAAATGTTTGATTACCATGTTAAGTCCCACAGCCCATTGAAGTGTTTGTGATGTGGGACCAATGGACTGTGGGACCATTGGGCTGTGGGACCAACGGACCTAAAAATAAATTAAAAAATGTTAGTGATGTGGGACCAATGGGCTGTGGGACCAATGGGCTGTGGGACCATTGGGCCTAATTTTGAAAAAACGCAAAAGTCTTAGCAATGTGGGACCAATGGGTTGTGGGATCAATGGGCCGTGGGAACATTGGGCTGACCCCCTTTATCTGCCATACGATAGAGGGGGCCTACAAGTGCCAAACTTTTTATGGTATTACTGGGCAGCCCAGATTAAGGCAATAATGCACTGGTTCTCGAATGAACCTAAAAATTCCTGGGTTGAAATAGAAAATGGCACCACACCCTTGCCATTACAGTTATATTTATTTTCTGATTCATTAGAAAACCTGTTAAAGAACACACACAACTCCTTTGTTAAAAACTCCATCATAGTCTGGCACAAAGTGCCATTATATTTAGGCATTGACCCAGACCTATCAGGGTTCACCCCAATATGGGGAAACCACCAATTCCCAGCAGGAAGAAACGGCTCAGGGTTCAAATCATGGACAATGAAAGGTATAAGTAAAATTAGGGACATGTACAATGCAGAAAAGGTATTATATAGTTTCGAGGAATTACATGGTGCTTACAATATACAGAGGAACCACTTCTTCAAATATTTGCAAATTAGGAGTTATATTTTGAAAAAGTACAAACAACAGATAAACAAACCACCACTGCCCAGTATTGAAGAGGTTATACTAAATCATATGCATAGTCGTGGTCAGGTTTCTGTTACTTATAACTTAATGGTGGAAAACTCCAATGAGTCTTCAAATGAAAAGAGAATTAAGTGCTCCAGTGATATGGAAACAGAAATTTCTGAGGACAAATGGAAAACGGTGTGTCACACAGCACAGACTCGAACTATAAATACTCGGTTTAAACTTCTACAGTATAAATGGATTATGCGCACATATATAACTCCTTCCCTTTTGCACCGCTTCAATAACAATAACCCTGACCTCTGTATTAAGTGTGGTCTAGAAGAGGGCACACTTTATCACTGCCTGTGGACCTGCCCTAAAATAAGGGAATTTTGGGAAAAGGTGATAGAACGAATCTCTGCAGTAAGCTCCACCAGATTGCCCATCTGTCCTAAGTTGCTCATTCTTGGAATTGGAAAGGTTGTCCAATGCAGATAAAAAGATGGTGTATATGTGCTCATTACAGAGCCGGCGCGCCCAATACGCTCACTACGCTCTCAGTGTAAGGCCTCGCGCGACCCGTTACGTCACTGACGTTGACAGTTAAAAAAAAATAATAAATACAGCGAACTGATTTCATTGTTTATTATTGATTCCGTCACACAAAACGTGAAACGTCCAACATGAAACGACATTTTCCCTGCGGAAATGACAAAAAGACTAAGGAAATTCATGATAATGAGCGACGAGAACAGCAGTCAGGTAGGCAACGTAACTCCTCTGTTGTTATGCTTCCACTCATTGTGATCCTTCTTCTGTGGCTAATTTCGTATGGAGCAGAAGTGTCAATGGGCTTTTGTATTGCACAACAATGCCGGGTTAAAAAGTGCCCAGGTCTTCGATGCAGTCACATGTTGTAAAAAGGGGGATTAACGTTTTACTGTTGTTTTAAAAGGTAGAAGTTGTTGAGAACCACAAGCTGAGTAGCCTAGCGTTTCGTTTAGCTTGTGCAATTAGTTCAACTGAATCAACAGGTAGCCTAGGCTAGAGGAAATGTGAGAGGAAAGGGTGGTGTTGTCAATGTTTTACTGTTGTTTCGAAAGGTGTACTAGTTGAATTAGAATCTGACACGCCGTTCGTTTAGCCGATGAAACGTCAGTGCAGTCGAAGCAACGAAGGAGGGAGTGTGAGAGAGAAGCGGTACCCAGGTGTGTGTGTGTGTGGTGTGTGAGTTTGCGTGCGCGCTGTTGTATGCCTCTAGATTGTTTAGAAACAAATATCAACATACACAGACATTGATTTTGGTTTTGACAGGCGCTTAAGATTTTTGATAAGACGTCCGTGCAGTCTAAGCAATGGAGGAGGAGGGAGTGAGAGAGAGAAGGAGTGCCGTGCGTGTGTGTGTGTGTGTGCGCGTGTGTGGGTGATAACAATAGCAAGGGGGCGCGGCTTGCTTGGATAGACTAATAAATCCAGACCTTTGGTGAATGACTGAAACTTGTGACGAAGGTGAATCCCAATAGTGTAGTGAACACAACATTATTCACAATAATGTGTGATAACATTCATAATAACATATGTTATATAGCTAAACAATTTATTTTACATATGAGTTTCTTATCATAGGCCGTTTTAAAACGTTTTAGACCAGATTACTTAAGGCAAGCTACTAGGGGGCAGGCACCTCCTATCAATGTTTGTCAAGACCCTGTCCAACACTGGTCAAGGAAAAGATGACTTGTGCTAAAAGGGGGAAGGTATAGAGTTACTACAAAGTATGGGAACAATTTATATACTTCTTGGAAAGTCAACAAGATGTACAAGATGCATAGGCTGTATATTTCAACTTTCTGTTAATATTGTAAGAGGGTCTTCTTTTCTTTTTTTCTCTCTTTCTCTCCCTATTTTCATTTCTGTCTTTCTGTTTCTTTAATGTTATTTTGTATCTGTGTTGTTGATGGTTTCTACCCAAAAAAGTATTTTCCTTCTACTGTATGTTGCTAAGCATATTGCTGTAAAAGTTGGAAAATGTAATAAATAAAACTCGGGAAAAATAGTTCACCATTTCAGTGGATCTACCACATTAGGTACAGTGTAATAACAAGTGTAACAATATTTAATACTATGTAATACTGGTGTAATACCAGTGTAACAATATGCAATACCATGTAATACCACTTACACACGAATACATGATGTAAGTACAAAATTGGTACACTGGTATTACATGGTATTAAATATTGTTACACTGGTTATTACACTGTACCTAATGTGGTAGATCCACTGTAATAGTGAACCATTAAAACAGTGTTACCATTTGCCCTATATTTTTTTGCGTCGTTTTCACAATAGTCGTTTGGTTTTAAGCCTATGCACGTCATTGATCTATGTATAGATATTAAATATATTTCTTTTATATTTTGTAAATAACATATAATTTTATAAGAAGGTGGATGGGAGTGGTAGGAATGATGGGGGACTGGAAGCGTCGTATTTCGGGGATATACCTTTAGCAGTCGAAGGCGACTGCAGGCTTTTAGTTTTCGAGGGAATGACTCGCTTTTGAAGTTCACTTCAAAAGAAGTGAAGTGGAAGTGGAAGTGGAAGCGGAAGTCGTAGAAATGGGATTGAGCCTAAGTGTATGTAGGCCTCCACAAGTTTTTTAAGCTGTGGCTTAACACCCACCATGAAAAAAAGCATATTACATCACAGACTCCTGGACCATACTCATAATAACCAGAGTTAAGTAGGCCTACATAATTACTGTGCACATTTGCAGTATGTCCATAAATCCCTAGCTATAGCAAACAGAATGGAAAACATTGCACACACAGCACTGGTAAAGACGCGACGACTCATAACTGGAATTGGTAAAAAGGTAATGTACTGCATGGTCTTGTACACATTTAAACACATGCAGACTCAAACACCAACCCTTTAGGACTGCTCTCTGCTCCTGGGACAACCTGTGTGCCTTTTCACATGAAAGCAAAGCTAAGCAAAGGCACATGGCTGTGTGGTGCGATACAGCTGCGAGCAGGTAGGCACACTACAAACTGATAGGAGCGCTTTGTGTGTGCCTGTATCTTCTATACTGTGTGAGTGAGTGAGTGAGTGAGTGAGTGAGTGAGTGAGTGAGTGAGTGAGTGAGTGAGTGAGTG
>NC_085875.1:25778801-25848801 GCF_034702125.1 Engraulis encrasicolus
GAATGTATGGCTTTTCCTTATTGTTGTTGTTTTAACATGTGCAGTGTATGGGACGGTAGTTGGTGATCTAATTAGTATTATTTTATACTGACTAAGCAAAGGCTTAGAGGCATGGATGTGTATACAGTATTTATAAGAGCAAATTGACTGTAATACACTCGGTATTGATCAGGCCATGTGTTATGTCGGTCCCTTCACCAGTATGTTTATTTTGGCTCCCTCTAATGTTTCTCTGTTGTAAATAGCAGGGAGACTTGATTGGTGGTCGTCCCCATCAACCGGATGGGCCACACCTGTGTCACTGATTGGGTACACCTGCGGCAGCCCTTCAAAAGGACTGCCTCGAGCCGGTTGAGAGAGACTTCATTCGTGACCCGTTTTTGGCTGACGCTCTTGCCGTCCTGTTTCCCATGACATTGAAGCTTTTTGTCTTTTCTTAAGGATTTCGAGCTTTGATGCTCCGTCGCATTATTTGTACATACCCCTAGACTTTCGCCATTAAAATCCTTTTGAGCTTTTGTTTTGTGTCTGTCCCCTTATGTTACTTGCTTTGTAACATATTGGGGGCTCGTCCGGGATATTGTCTCCCTTCCCTCTCGCATTTTTGCGCTTTTTACCAACGGGTTTCATTATTTTTTCTATTGGCTGTGCTGCTGTTTTTTTGTGGTGAGTAGCCGTTTTTTTGGGCTTGGGTCGTGTCTTTTATTTTTACTTCGTTTTTGTGGATAACCCAGGAGGGGGCTCCCTGTAGCCTCGAGCTGGGTAGGCCACTGAAGACCCGGAGTCAGTTAGGCTTTTGTTTTCAGTTTTTCAGCCTAGTCAGTGTAGGTGCAACCCCTGCCTGTTTCTTCGCCCACCACTTGTCCTCCAACGCAGTGCGCCAATCGTTTTTTTGATTCACTCTTGTTTCAATTTCAGTGAATCCTGTCTTTTTCTTGTGAAGTCTGTCTGTCTGTTTGTTTTATGTGGTCCTGTCTGCACATGTGTGCCCGCCTCTAATCGACCACCTGCTGCTACTTCGCCTTCGCGTAGCCTGTTCCGTAGCTCCGTTTCAAAAAGCCTGTTGGCCTTGATCCGCTGCTACTCGTGAGGAGCATTTGTTTCTTTACTGTCTGCCTGTTCTTTGCCGGTTTTCTTATAGCCTACGCACGCTCGTGTTACAGCTATCCCGTCATTGATCAGCTGTCCATTAATCATGGCCGCCATCAAAGGTTTTGTTGAATCCCCGTCACGCACTAAACTGCATCGATTTAGCAAACCCGAATTGTTGGAATTGGCCAAACAGTACAACATCGCGTTAGACACTGAGGAGCAGAAGACCAAAGATAGTATTAAACGGAAACTCTTCGACGTCTTCGCCGAAACTGGGGTATTGCCACCTCGTACGCCATCCAAAGGCACGTTGCCAACTTCTCCATCCGCTCAGCATAGTCCCTCTGAGACTATCCGTCTGCGAGAGTTAGACCTCGAGCAGCGACGTTTAGAGTTAGAAACAGAACTTGCAAAACAGCGACTAGAGTTGGATCGTGACCGCCTAAAAATAGAAGCGGAAAAATGTAAAAACAAAACTGTCTTTGACGTGGCGAAGAATATCAAATTGGTGCCCCCCTTCTCTGAGACTGACGTTGAGCGGTATTTTCCGCACTTTGAGAGGGTTGCAACTAACTTTGCGTGGCCAGAAGATCAGTGGGCCTCTCTCCTCCAGTGTGTTTTGACTGGGAAAGCACAGGAAATCTACTCGTCTCTCCCAGTTGAGAATAGTGTCATCTACGCCGATGTAAAAGATGCCATCCTGCGCGGTTACCAGCTAACCCCCGAGGCGTATCGCCAGACATTCCGCAAGCTCCGACAAAAAGCGGATCAGACATATGTTGAGTTTGGCCGTAAGAAGGAAACTTCATTTGATCGTTGGTGTGCTGTAATTAAAGCAGATGACCGAGCAAAACTACGCGAGTTAATTCTTCTGGAGGAATTCATTAGCTGTTTGCCTCCTCAAATTGCGACACATGTCAGCGAGCAAAAACCTAAGACCATGTCTGATGCTGCAGTCTTGGCTGATGAATACCAGTTAATCCATGAAGACAGCCTCCGTAGGTCTCGTTCTCCAACCCCAGCATCACCTGTTGATCAGAAGAGCAATGGCACCAAGCCAGTGCTTGATCCTGATCAACCGGGTTGCTCATACTGCCAAAAGTCTGGTCACGTGATAACAGAGTGTTTCAAATTAAAAAAGAAGCAGGCTCGTGATGCAGCTAAACAAGTCGCTTTGGCTCACTCAATTTCACCTTTGAATAACAATGAAGGGTTGTACGATCCCTTCCTGCAAACTGGGACCGTGTCTGTGCCAGGTGCTGGTTCTGCACCAGTGCGCATCCTGCGTGACACTGGTGCAAACCAATCCATTCTCGTCCAAGGAGTCGTACCCTTGTCATCACACACTGCAACAGGCAGTTGCGTTCGCGTGCGTGGTGTTGGCAAGGGGGTCTCTGTGATGCCGTTACACCGCATTTCGTTGCGTTCCGCTTTTGCCAGTGGTGAGGTGGTTGTTGCCATCTGTGCGTCCTTGCCCATACCAGGCGTAACACTGATCTTGGGCAATGACATAGGTCTCGCTAACGTGCTTCGTTCAGGGACACCACAAGAGGTTGTGGCAGAGCCTCCTGTGCTGTTTGCCCCCGTTAGCCGTGCGTGTGCGTGCCAAAACATAAATCCCACCCGTGTGAAGGTAAAGACTGTTAAGTCTCAGATGTTGCCAGATGCCCAAGTAGCCACCACATTCATGGCAAGGCCTGGAGTTCGTACGACGTTTAGTTCTAGACTGCACCCAACGCCGCAGCACAAACCTTCCTTCACAAGTTGGCCAGACATGATGCGCGTCCGCCCTGTTCCCCTGCTGTCACCGACACAGCAGTTTTGCAGACGAAAGCGCCATGCGCATCTGGCAACCTCCAAATTCCGCCACTCCAACGAGGAGTTAGATGCTGTTAAGCAGCCTGTTAATGACGTGACGAGGAAACCTAAGCCTCCCGACTGTCCTGGAAATTCTGAGTCGGTAGTACCACGAGTTGAGGACCCGACAAGTCTCAAACGCGGATACCGGCTCCTGTCATCATTTATGTGTTCAATTTTATGCGCTGCCATGTCTGACCGTTACCTGTTTAAAAGGCTGCCGTGGTAGTTGTTGCGAGCCATTTCCGTTTGCTTGGTGTCGCCAAATCCTTTGACAGTTGTCAGCTTGATTTAAACGTTATTTAAGAGCACTCAATTCCATGTCATAAGATGACTGATTTAGTTTTATGTATGGAATTGTTCATCTGCACTAACCTTTGTTCTGCCATTTCAGTTAATGTTGGATAAAGAAATGCTGAAGTTTCAGCCTGTTGGGGGTTGAGTAGGCCTTTTTATTGCCTTTTCTGGATATTTTCTTTTATGGAGACTATAGTCACCATTTTAGGATGGGGGTGTTATGTCTGTCTCTTCACCAGTGTTTATTTTGGCTCCCTCTAATGTTTCTCTGTTGTAAATAGCAGGGAGACTTGATTGGTGGTCGTCCCCATCAACCGGATGGGCCACACCTGTGTCACTGATTGGGTACACCTGCGGCAGCCCTTCAAAAGGACTGCCTCGAGCCGGTTGAGAGAGACTTCATTCGTGACCCGTTTTTGGCTGACGCTCTTGCCGTCCTGTTTCCCATGACATTGAAGCTTTTTGTCTTTTCTTAAGGATTTCGAGCTTTGATGCTCCGTCGCATTATTTGTACATACCCCTAGACTTTCGCCATTAAAATCCTTTTGAGCTTTTGTTTTGTGTCTGTCCCCTTATGTTACTTGCTTTGTAACACCATGATGTGTTAAATATGCTGAAATAAAATGATTCACAGACACAGATGCAGACAAAACAAATACATATGCCTACACACACACACACACACACACACACACACACACACACACACACACACACACACACACACACACACACACACACACACACACACACCGTTTATTCTGCAGAAATGAAGCCTAAAGCAATTTGTGTAAAGCACTGAAGTAGAAAACAGTTAAGACTGAAGGGGGGATTATGGTGGAGGGAGAATCTATGCATTAAAGCACAAATTATATGCTTGCAATTGCTTCAACTATCTTGCATCTTGTTTCACCTTTTAACTGTGCATTAAAAATATGCAACTCCGTTTGAAGTGATGATCGACTGTAGTGTCATGTCTGAAATTTCAAAACGTTAACCAGAGGGAGAAAGGAATATGATTCCCTTGCCATGATTGAGAGACAAACGGACCACGCGGTACTCTTTTTAGCTGTTAGATGATTATTCCAGGAAGATGCTGATGTCCTTATAGATATTTCTATCCAAGTCATCAAACAAGGCAGTGAGGAGCAGGGCACGTAGTTTGTTTATTTTAGTTGGATCGTCTGTGTCATTGCAACCCGAAAAGTCCCTTTCCCATTCCGCAAACGTTGGCAAAGCAGTGCTGCTTGCGATGATTTTATTACGTTAATGGTTGAGATAGCCACGTCTGCACATTACAAACCCCCTTACAATGCGTTCACTACTTTTGTTCCTGTCTTGTTTTGTTTAGTTTAACATGGGCCATTTCAAGTAGTTCTTTGCGCAAGACTGCCATGAACAGATATTTATTTTTCATAACTTCACAATTTGAGACGTTTACATACTGTCCCATTCATCCAAGCATCCGAAGTAGAGCTCAGTGGCGCTAGTTGTAGAAGTCTGGTTAGTGGATGCTGGCTAGGACAGTGTTCTCTGCAAAGTCAGACAGCTTTTTTTCGTGGTGAATCCGAATGGTGCGATATTGGATGATCTCTGGTAGGGAGGCCTTTTCGCTTGCATGGTGGGACAGAAGACGTTCACTCCATGCATTAAAAAAAAATAACAAAACGGAAGGTTACCAGTAGCCTAAGCCTAGGCTACGTTATTCTTTTTTTTTAGATTCAGAAGCAGGCGGCGTTAATCGGATGGTTTACGCGCACGGTGGTGTGGTGGTGAATGCAGGCGAAACAAAATTGTGGCTGTGGGGATTGGAAATGAGTTTTATTCATGATTATAGCCAATTTATTGTTGTGTTGTAGGTCTATTATTTTAAGGTTATTACATAGATACATTACTGTAGCCTATGGTGAATGACGTGAGAGACCGTCTCAGATAATATACATGATTTGGGTTTTTTTTTGCCACCGAGGGAATGGGAGCTCAGCTCCCATTGGCTCCCATGTAATTCGAACTATGCACACACACACACACACACACACACACACACACACACACACACACACACACACACACACACTCACACACTCACACACACAGATATACTGTATAGCATATACACCTGTTCACACAAACACAAATACACACCCATAACCCAAATACCCATAATCTCTCTCTCTCTCTCTCTCTCTCATAGCAGACAAAGTACGCCAAATGTATACATCAATGGTTCCCAGTCAGGACCCATGGGGCTTTTATAATCTTTCCATAAAATAATATGGTAATTATTAACAATATTCCCTTCAATGGGAAATTCAGGTATTGATCTTTCCTGCGATTTGCAGCAAAGACATTAGCAAAAAATATTTTTTAGCATTTGGAAAATGGGAGGTGGGGGGTCATTAAAATAATCTTGGGTTCCAAAGGGAGTCCCAGCAGGAAAATGCTTAGGAACCACTGGTATACATAGCTAGCATCGCACGTCATCCCACGTACTTCCGCCAAGAGACTTGGCTCCATACTACATCTGGCAACTGTTTTCTGTGGAGCGATGTTGAGCAGCAGGATGGTAGTATTATGGGATGGTCAGGACCAGGCTAACAAATAGCTGTCAAGTCTCCATCCTTATCTCTCTCTCCACACAGAGACAAGTACACAAGGTACGCTTGCCATTATCTATCTTCTGTTAGCATGCACACACACACACATGCAGACACACACACACACACACACACACACACACACACACACACACACACACACACACACACACACACACACACACACACACACACACACACACACACACACACACACACACACACACAGAGATATACTGTATAGCATATACACCTGTTCACACAAACACAAATACACACCCATAACCCTGCCTGCCTGTCTGTTTGTCTTGTCTTCTGTGTGTTGTTTGTGGGGCTTGTTACCCCGAGGCCATAATGCTGGTGGTGGCTGGTGATAACCAGGAGGGACAAATAGCTGATTGTTTTTATTCTCTCTTTCACACACACACACACACACACACACACACACACACACACACACACACACACACACACAGCACACGCACACGCACACGCACACGCACACACACACAGACACACGCACACACACACACACACATACACACAGACACACGCACACACACACACACACACACACACACACACACACACACACACACACACACACACACACACACACTGCACAGAGACACACACACAGACCCTCTGTTCTGTGTGTTATACCCTCGAGCAATGACAATGTGTGAGTGTGTGTGTGTGTGTGTGTGTGTGGGGGGGTGTACACTACACCAATCTACCTTTGTGAGGCCACTGCTATTGGAGCGCACCCACATGCTGAGACCCTCACTCCATGTGGGGCCCCAATTCCTGGACCCCACATGTTTTGACCCTTTTGCTGGGGGAGTTTTGTTGTTACTGGTAAAAGAAAAAAAGGTGTAAAAACATTTCCTCACTGTTGGTTGGTTTTTCTTTGGTTTGGACACGGTTTAGCATTAGCTAAACAGTTTAGCTTAGCTATTGTTAGGATTAATATGAATAGAAGGGCCCCACAAAGATATTAAGGTTGGGCTGTGTGTGTGTGTGTGTGTGTGTGTGTGTGTGTGTGTGTGTGTGTGTGTGTGTGTGTGTGTGTGTGTGTGTGTGTGTGTGTGTGTCTGTCTGTCTGTGTCTGTGTGTTTGTCTGTGTGTGTCGTGCTCTTGGCCAGACAGATGTAAGGAAACATACTCACTACAAACTCACCCACACACTTCCTTACCCCTATAGCCACAAGACACAAACAACTGCACACTGCTCACCCACACAAGCACATATCATTTGTTACACACATACGTATGCACGCACAGACGCTCTGTCTCTCTGTCTCACTCACACACACACACACACACACACACACACACACACACACACACACACACACACACACACACACACACACACACACACACACACACACACACACAATACTTGCAGAGTCACCCTCGCGCGCACACACACACCAAAGGCCACACCATCAGATGCAGCATTCACTCCCATTCACAATGGAGCAGTATATTTCTCTCTCTCTCTCTCTCTCTCTCTCTCTCTCTCTCTCTCTCTCTCTCTCTCTCTCTCTCTCTCTCTCTCTCTCTCTCTCTCTCTCTCTCTCTCTCTCTCTCTGTGTCCTCCTTCTCTCACTGACACATGCACTCACAAACAGACACTTTTCTAGACAGAAATGCAAACTCTAACACAAGGGAATTTCAAACGCCCATCCACCCAGACAGACAGACACACACACACACACACACCACAATATACACAGACACACACAGACACACACAGACACACAACACCCCCCAAACCACCACAAACAAACACACACACACACACACACACACACACACACACACACACACACACACACACACACACACACACACACACACACACACACACACACACACACACACACACACACCGAACACAAGGTAACCCGAGCCAGCTCATTAGGGTGGTGTCAGTGGAGATTGAACCATTAAAATTTGTGGGCATGCCTTGTCAGCGGTGTGTGGCTAACACATAGTGGACAGGACAGGCTGCTGTCGATGCCTCTTTAGCTGCGCCTCCACCCCACCACACGCACACACACAGTCACACACGCACACACACAGTCACACACACACACACACACACACACACACACACACACACACACACACACACACACACACACACACACACACACACACACACACACACACACACACACACACACACACGGAAGCTGGCAGGGGACACAAAGGGGTCAATTGTTCCTGGCCCAGGGAGGGATGGGGCCCGGAATTAGGTCTTCATTACATTGAAAGTATTGAGTGGGGGGCCCTTTCTGAGGGCTTTGTCCTGGGCCAGGCCAAAGCTGTCAGCAGCCCTGCACACACACACACACACGCACACACAGACACACACACACACACACACACACACACACACACACACACACACACACACACACACACACACACACACACACACACACACACAGAGAGACATGCAGTGGGCTGGACAGGCTGCTGTCGATGCCTGTTTAGCTGTGCCGCTCAGCGCGTCAAGGCCTGTTGCCACGGCGGTGATATCTCACTGCGCTTGACAGCCTGTCCTCCGCAGTGCTGCTCCGCTCCGCCAGCAAATACGTGGTGTGTGTGTGTGTGTGTGTGTGTGTGTGTGTGTGTGTGTGTGTGTGTGTGTGTGTGTGTGTGTGTGTGTGTGTGTGTGTGCGTGCGTGCGTGTGTGTGTGAGAGAGAGAAAGCACATAGTGTGTGATTGACTTTCTTGCCTGATCACCTTCTGGCTTTCTCTTTGTATGCAAGGCAAAAAGAGAAGTTTCGGCGATTTGTGTCTATGTGTGTTTGAAGAGAAAGACAGAGAGAGAGAGAGAGAGAGAGAGAGAGAGAGAGAGAGAGAGAGAGAGAGAGAGAGAGAGAGAGAAACAGAGATATAGATACAGATACAGAATGAAAGAGCGAAGAGTGTGTGTGTGTGAGCGAAAGAGAAATGTGGAGAGGGGGAATGAGAGAGAGACAGAGACAGAGAGGGAGAGAGTGAGAGAGAGAGAGAGACACACACACACACACACACACACACACACACACACACACACACACACACACACACACACACACACACACACACACACACACACACACACACACAGATTCCCAGTGTGTCAGGACTCTAGATGAGCAAGGTATCATGTTGTTGATTAGAAGGGTGGTTGTTTGGAAGACCCCCCCCCCCCTCTTTTTAATTAATCTGACCTTCATCATTTGGCACCATATGCAGTGCTACTCACTTTAAAAAAATATATTTATTTATTTATTTTTCTTTAAAAGCCTGCCATAATAAACAGGTGGAGTTGGCTTTTTTTTGGAGGTGGAGTGCTGTTAAGATCACAAACGTCTCTCATTAATTAAGCCCTTAATTCATGAATATATATCTGAAGCGTTTTGGCGCAACTTCCTATTGGCAAAAGCATTTTCAAAATGCCCTCCAGAAAAACATGTTTTTGTCTTAATTAAAATGTCATTGGTTTGTCACTGTTAATAAACAGGGGAAGAGGGTAATTGTCTCTTGCGTTAGCTCGCCTCATAAGGCCAGAAAGCAGTAAATAAATCAAAGGAAATCAAACACTGATGACATCAAGGTATTTACCTGACATGTTAGCCAATACAAGTCACATGATTGTATGCCTTTTGTAATCTACGACACCCCTGCATACTGTTGCATACTGTAGTCAAGGAAGCCGATAGCAAGCGGGTCTGTTGTCCCAGGCCCAGAGAGCGAGGGGGCCCAGAAATGGGTCCCCAGTACATTATATTGTTTAGATGGGGGGGGACCTGTCAGCAGCCCTGACTGTTGTTAATACCATGCATACTGTTATTAATCCTTCAACAGTGTAGTCACATATTAACCACTCCTTCAAATAAATAGTCATAGAACCTCAGTTAATAGAAATAGTTAAGCAAATGGTAATAGAAAAGCAAATGGTTTTGCTGTAGAGGTGGCGAAGACCAAAGTGGGGCCCCTTGTAGACTTGCACTCGGGGTGATTGACCCCTCGGCCCCCACCCCACTCACGGACCAAAATCAAACTCACTCTGTTCTGTCAGAAGACATGTGGTCATTCGGTCCTGCTGTGGCCAACCGGTGGGGCACTCGCCTGCCATGCCGCTGACCCGGGTTCGGTTCCCGGCCCGGGTCCTTTGCCGACACCTCCCCGTCTCTCTCCCAATTCGCTTCCTGTCTACCTCTCACACTGTCCTGTCGAATAAGGTCGAAAAAGACTAACTTTTAAAGAAATCTTTAAAAAAACAAAAAAGACATGGTCATTCGGTCGTTGGCCCGACAGCTCCACCACAAATGCCACTGAATGTCTATGACTGTTTCGGCCCTCTTGACAATGAGCAGACTCGACGAGCATGGACAGAGTGTGTTTTGTTTGTAGTGTTGCAGTCTCCATTTGAGGACACGACACGCCTTTACTCATCTGTCCAACACGGCGCAAACAAAAGTGTGCGTGTGTGTGTGTTTGTGTGTGTGTGTGCGCGCACGTCAGAGGCAGAGGCGTCGCCATGTGTTTAGTCTCTCAAGGTGACAAGTAGGCCTACTGTACACCACCTGTCAGCAGGGGTGCCACTAGAAATGCAATGGAAACGGACACATACACAATAACAAACCGTTGATTCTGATATATCACACCAGATTTGATTAAAAACCTGTTCTTGATGCAGCAGTAAAACGTGATGGACAGACACACAGATGCACGCTCAGCTGGACGACTGGAGAACAGCATGCCTTTGGCACTTTCACTAGTTGGAATTACTGTTTTTGAAAGGATGTGCCTACATTATGTCTCATGGTTAAATCAAGCCTTAAGTTTTTATTTTGTTTCAGAAATGCACTGTTTTGTAAACTTATTTATTATTTTGGTAATTGGAAAGTTGGTTCATGATGTGAACCAGACAAAGCTTGTTTTTAATAACAAGCTAATGTTGATGACAAGTTAGGTGCCAGCAGGTTTATCAGTCAATAAAAGTAAAATAATAATTTCAATACTTGGTATGACCAGTGCATGTAAATAAATTGACAATAACGCAGACTTGACTTGACAACAATGCATTATGAACACATCATTCATGGTAACACTGTAAGCACTTTGGTTCCCAGAGCAACCACGTAGTGCGAAAACTTGCACTGGCACTGCTCTGCATGGCCAGAAAACAGCCCATGTGCCCCCTGAGACATCCTCCTGACCACTCGTAGGCTCCACTATCTCTCAGGCCACAACCCCTTATACATGGGTTCTACATTTTAGTTTTCTCCTGACTGCGCGAAACTAGCTGCGCACAACTCAGCCTCTGATTGCTGGAAACCGCTGTCGGTCAAAAAAATAGCTGACGTGGTTGGCTGCCAGTGTCTTGCCCCTACTCACACCACCGTGTTTACAAAAAAAAACCTTTATCCCTCACTCCACCCCTCATATGCCCCACCCCCTCATAGACCCTGCGCTCACCCTGTTAGCAACACCTGGCCGTCTGCCAAGTCTGTGCATCATGATACTGACAAATCATTCACAGACAATGATACTCAATAAGCTGTGTGTGTGTGTGTGTGTGTGTGTGTGTGTGTGTGTGTGTGTGTGTGTGTGTGTGTGTGTGTGTGTGTGTGTGTGTGTGTGTGTGTGTGTGTGTGTGTGTGTGTGTGTGTGTGCGTGCGTGAAGTAAACCCAGAGGCCACACCTTGCCTGCACTCCACCCCCCACCCCCATCTGTCAGCCCTGTCCGTCCATTGGTCTGTCAGTCTGTCCGTCATCCCGCAGTGCTGATGCATCATTTGCAGAAGGTGATCAATGCTTTGTGTTAAATAATGCACAGAGCTTCAGGGCTTAGAAGAATGATGAGGCTCATTTGGTACACACACACACACCACAACATATCACAGGAACCACACACACACACACACACACACACACACACACACACACACACACACACACACACACACACCCACACACACAAACACACACACACACTCACACACACACACACACACACACACACACACACACACACACACACACACACACACACACACACAGAGCACAACATATCACAGGAACCACCAGCACACACACACAGCACACATAGATCACACAACATATCACAGGAACCACAGCGACACCGCTGATTGAAGGATGGAGACAAAAGACAGATAGACAGACACACACACGCATGCACACAAACCTGCCTCATAAAGACACATGCACACACACACACAAGCGTGCATGCACACACATGCGCGCACACACACACACAAATCGATGACACAATCGGCAGAGGAATCTCCTCAAAGGTGGCAAAATGAATTATTCCGTAAGTTGCCGCAATCACGTCAGTGACTATTCCATCACAAAGCCTGTCAAAACAGCGACAGCATCTCGCCTATCATTGCCCCCCGGCTTCGCCTTTAAATTTAACATATGAGAAACTTGTCAAGGTGACATGGGGAACAAGGGGGCTGACAAAAAGCTATAATGCCACATGTTTCCTTTTTGTGCGGAAAGACTTGGGCGATCATAGAATTGAACCGAATAAAGAAAAAGAGCAGGTGAAGAGTTTCAGATGGAAAAACAGTTTCTATTCACAAATGTGCGAAGCACATGAAAAAAAGGCACACACACACATTCACACTCACTGTAAAAGAAAGAAAGAAAGAAAGAAAGAAAAACAACTACATCAACAACAACAAAAAACAGTCAAACAAATGTACGTAGAGCCAGAAAAGAAAAAACAAATTGGCTACTAGCAAAAAAATACTAGCTACTAAAGAGCAGAGTACACTTCCCTTACGAAAATGGACCATGGTTTATTATGGTATTACTATGATTATTATGGTTCTACCATGGTATGTCATGATTACTCCAAGTACTCTGAACCTACCATAATTGTACTATGGCTTACTATGATATTACTGTGATTTTTATGTAAGTAACATGGGTCTACCATGGTACGTCATGACTACTCTACCCTTGATTAACGCAGTAACCATGGTTGTACTACCACATTTCATGGTGATTCTATAAGAGTGAATATATTACATTATATTCCTTCCAGGTGCGTGTGCTAAGAAAAAACGTGTGCACTTCTGCGTTTTGAGTCGTTCCAACTGTGACGACAGGTTGGAGCATTTTCAAGATCTTCACTTTGGCAGGCGTTTGTGTTTTCTGCGTTTTGAACTCAAGAAAATGCCGTCGCCGTCGGCATGATAGGCACATCTGTGGAAATGTTCTACGTTTTCCTGTCATTATTGTTGTCGTGGGCACGTAGCCCCCAAAAGCCCTTTTTTAAAACTATGGTTTTAAAAAACATGGTTGGGGGAAGGGGCGCATGGTTAAACCATAGTCACGAACCATGGTTTTCTTGGTTATCCAAGAAAACACGACACCCCTGGATAACTACGTGTGAGTAACCGTGGTGTAATGGATAGGGAGTTGGACTTTAGATCATAGGATTGCAGGTTCGAATCCTGCCCTCACCATTCCGTAGACTTCCATCCATGGCTGAAGTGCCCTTGAGCAAGGCACCTAACATTGATCCAGGGACTGTAACCAGTAGCCTGTAAGTCGCTTCGGATAAAAAAAAAAAACCATCAGCTCACTGTAATGTAATGAATAACTATTAACCATGGTTAGTTGTCATAGGAAAACCATGGTTAACTTTTAAACCTTGGTTAAATCATTAGTTAGTTAGTTAGGAACTTTATTATCCCCAATGGGGATTTTTTTTGTCAGCAGGTACAGTACACATCAGGCCACATTGCCTATGACATGATAAGGCAGGACAGGACAGGACAAACTATTCAACCAACAGTTCTGCTCAAGAGCTCAATAGTCAATCCAGAGTTAAACCATAGTCACAAACGGTGCTAAAAAAAACCTGTGACAACTATGAATAACTAAAAACCATGGTTTAGCTCTCATAGTATAACCATGGTCGATTTTCGTAAGGGTTCTTGCGGTGTTCCACAACAGTAAGCTAAACGAAACAACACTGTGTAGTACGTTTCTATGGACTCCATAGTATGAAGCCAGTTATTACTGCTTAGACACCTCATCCTCTTAGCCAGTGATGCAACTCTTCCAGTTCATCTTCCTCTTCTTCCCCGTCGTCTCCCTCCTCCAGCAGCCTTTTACCTCTTTGTTTTCTTCTCTTGTTCTCTTCCCTCTTTTTTTCCCTTCTCTTCTACCTCTGACTCTTTCTAGCTATGTGTCTTTCTCTAGAAGACCTTTACCTCTTAACACTCATTTTTCACCCTGCTTCTCATCCTCCTATTCCTCCTCTTTCTTATTTTTCCTCTCCCTCCTATGGTCCTCACTTTCCCTCACCTCTACCTCTCCCTCTCCCTTCAGTCACTTCCTCTACTGCACTCTCTTCTTCCTCCAGCAAACATTTACCAGGGGGTGCTCACTCGC
This sequence comes from Engraulis encrasicolus, assembly GCF_034702125.1. Lineage (NCBI taxonomy): Eukaryota > Metazoa > Chordata > Actinopteri > Clupeiformes > Engraulidae > Engraulis > Engraulis encrasicolus. Next base: position 25,793,091 of record NC_085875.1, read on the forward strand.
GGAACTAGCTACTAGCCACAAATGGCTGACCCTAATTCGAATAAGTGTAAAATGAATGGGTGTCAATGGAGTTTTCTACTATTATAATTGTTGTGATTTTTAAAAAAATGTTTTGCCTTGAAATATTAATATTCAGTTCGGAGCTAGAAACAATCAGATCTCGTTTGAGTAGCGTTTTGATTATTTTGCGCATCTACATTATTATATACTGGGACACAAAGCTCAATATTTATGAGGCCAAACCCATAAACATTAGCGGGATGCTAGCGAGTACAGGTCGAAATCTTCTTTCCTGCTGTAAAACTAGACACCTGAAAGATATGACAATACAGCCTGTTATTAAACACCAGCCATAGTGCTTACCAGGAATATTTTGTTGATGAGATTTGTGACTGGAAATTGCAGTAGCAATGTATTTAGCATATGTATTTAGCATATGGACTTACTGACGATCGCCAACTAGTGGACACTCAATAGGAACTGCAGTATGCATGCAAAGCTAACTGGCTACAATGGGAACCAATCAGACTGAATCTTCTGCCTGTATTCTAAGTTCTCTGCATTTACATCTTGCTCTGCCTCTTCCTTTCCTCCAGCAGACCTTTTCCTCTTCTTTTCTTCCTCTCATACCTCTTCCTCTCCTACCATATCTCTCCCTCTCCCTCTTCCTGGAGCAGACCCAGTTCCACTGATTTATAGTGAGTTGTCTGACAAACTTTTAGCCCACTGTTCCCCCACTGACTTAGCTGCTCAGTGCAGACTTTCCACGCTATTAGCAGGGAGGCTGGCATGTGTGCCACAGATGCTGGCAGGGTATGAACATGGCAGCAGAACAGACAGGCCTGTGTGTGTGTGCGTGTGTGTGTGTGTGTGTGTGTGTGTGTGTGTGTGTGTGTGTGTGTGTGTGTGTGCGTGTGTGTGTGTGTGTGAGTGAGAGAAGGAAAGAGAGAGAAGGAAAAGAAAAAAGAAAAAGTAAGCCTGTAATCTATGGAGGCATTTTCTGTGTGTAAAATAGTATTGTGTGTTTATTTCTGCAAATATGGAAGAGTTAATGACCTTATGTGTCTATTTATGTGTGTGCGTGTGTGTCTCTCTCTCTGAGTGTGTGTATGTTTGTGCACACACAGAATGAGTGTGTGTGTTTGTGTTTGTGTGTGTGTGTGTGTGCGTGTGTGTGTGTGTGTGAGAGAGAGAGAGAGAGAGAATGTGTGTGTGCACATATGAATGTGTGTATGTGTATCATGACCCAGTAGAGTGCACCACCAAGGCTGGTCTGGTCTGGGCTAAAGTGCCAGTGGCATCTGGGACGGCCACCCTGGAGTCCTGCGCCATATCTGCTCCAGCTAATTGCAGACACACTGGCACAGCCAATAGGACAGAAGAGGACACGTGTCGTTATCCAAGGAATTAACGGCTTTTAATTAATCAAAAAGCCCCAGAAAAAGAATCCACAGAGGACGCCATAGCATTGGTTTGTTTTTTTATCCTTCCCTTTCCCCAACTCTGTTATTTTTCCACCCTTGACTAACAACTAAATTAGAGCTGCATCTCCGTTTAGACTCCCCCCTTTCAGATGTACATCACTGCTAGCTAGCCCGTTTGCACAGAAACACGTGTTACAACCTTAGTACCAGCATCATCTGACAAAGTGACTCTGGTTACTTGTAAGTTAAGATAAGAGGGATTACAGACGTCATCACAGCGTAGTATGGCTTGACCGCGAGGGGAGTCACATTTCTTCAACGGTCAGTACTTGAGGCATAAAAGTAAAATGCAATGCCACTCCGCTTGGAGTGTGGAACAGTGATAGGACACCATGAATGTTTGTCGGCTCCCCTGCAACTACTGCGGACTAACAGCTGCCGTTAATTTGGCCACACACTGAACAATGACAACCGGATATCCTCTTTTGGACGATTTTTGCGGAGTTTCCGGATTTTGAGGAATCACACGTAGTGTCACACCCACTGACCATGCACACCCTGTCCGTAAGGTACTACACCGTGGCCAATGTATTCCCCATCAAAATGTTACCATCTGCTTCATCATATCGTTTTACTTCAGAACTAATCAGGCACTACAGATGAAGTTCTGTGTGAAAAATGTGACACGTTTTGTTTGCTTTCGTGTCGCAACTTCTAATGCCCTTCGTGAAATCTGTTTGATTTTACAATTTTGAACAGTAAGAGTAACATAATCACGAGGTTATTGTACTATTCCGATAACACTAACTTAAAGGGGATAGGCCTACATGTAACAAACAGAAAGGATATTTAATTATCAGCGTTTGTTTACAAGACGGTTCCACTCATGGCTAAGATAGGTTAGCGATAATTCTGTCTGTTAAATTCTCATGACAGTCAGCAAATAGTCGGAATGAGAATGCACACTAATGATTACAATGACAAAGCATCACTTACCACTGACTTTGAGACCAACCAAAAGCCCTGCTTGATACATATGCGATGGATGCATTCTGTCAGTGACAGGGTCGCTAATTCAAAACAGCCGCCATGTGTACAGTCTTTGGGCAAGCTCACTTGGTGATTGGTTGCTCTGCGTCACAACGTTGTGGCATTTGATTGGCCGCTTTGCCCTATCTGTTCGAAACACGATCGAAAAGGTTCACATTTGTTCGGATTTGATTAGGACCAGTTAGCACTTGGTTCGGACCTCGTTCGAATTTGTTCCGAAGTGTACCAAATGCGCTCGGAGGTGGTAGGAACTAGAAGGCAGTCCTGGCCACGGATGGTCACAGTATCTTTGGAATCGTATGTGCTAGAAGTTTGCCGTTTTTTGCGTTGGTGTCCTAGCAACATTCTCTGGGCAATTAGCCATAGCTAGTTAACTAGTTTATGCTATGTTATGTTTTTTTTCCTTATATTTAGAACCTTACCCTAACACAAACCCTTATCTTAACCCTAGGCTGCACCTGTGGTTGATGAAGACATGCAAGAATTCTTTGCTATCGCCAGGGCGAACACCGACAGTGTCATGGGGCCCTATAAGCAAGCTGGCAATCTGGAAACCTTCTCGACGGCGAGTGAAGAGTGCCATTGCATGCTGCCACTATTCCCCAGCCGAAGGAGGTTGTGAAATTCAAACACGACCTGGATGGCGTTTTCATCCAGCTTGTCAAGGTTACGGCTGTATTGCCTAACAAGGTACATTTCCTCTGGCTCCCTTCCAAAATAATGAAGATGAAAGACCACTTTGTGTATTGGAAGCAGCACTTCACACTCAAAAACATCAGTGCGCCCAACCTGCAGGCCCTGAAATGCATCCATTGAATCGTCATCGGCCACGACCAACCTTACCGTCCTACTGAACGATCCGATGGCACCAGCTTCCCATCTGCGGGACAAAACATTGCACAGACAAGAAAACATGCAGCGCGCAAGCCTGCAGAAGCAGCCGCTCTACGGCACCGCCAACTATGAAGTCCTGGAGCAGGACCACAAGTAAATTTTTGGCCTGCTCCAGAATGCAATAGATGTCGCAAATGCCGCGAAGACGGGCGTCAATGTCATGGCTAGCGTGACCTGCTTTGGTCAAAAGTCGCAGGGGGAGTTGGACATTCAACAGTTTTTAAAAATCTCTCGTATCGACAGCGTCAGCCTCCACCTGGCTTTTACAATGGAGGGGTTAAAGGGGCTCAACTTGCCTTGGTCAAGGAACGGGGTTGAGAAGCTGTTTGGGAGGACCTGCCACCTCTGGTCCTGTTATGGCATCCATGAGGCGGTTAACGCCCAGACCAACCTGGAGGGGAAACTTCTCAATGTCAGCGAAGAGATGTTCTGGTTGGTGACCCAGCACGTCAACAGTGAATTTTATTCAGGTCTTTTCACCCTCGCCGAAAGTGAGTTATACTCACAATAGGGTCCACCCGGTGAGTGGGGTAATTGCCCTTCTGGACTTGCAACAACCTTCGACAAAGGCTGCCATGTACTCTGACGTATACAAATACATTGGCCATGTCCAAGAGTGCGTTACAATGTGCGACATTGCCTCCTCCACTTGTGCTTGTGGCCTCTCCCCGCCTCCTGGCCCCTCCTCTCTGGAGAAAACGATAAAGTTTCCCAGCTGCCAGCCTAGCCACAACAACTTTTGAGGGACTGTTTTTCATTCACCATTTCATTCACTTTTGCTTGTGGCCTCGCCCCGCCTCCTGGCCCCTCCTCCGTGGAGAAAAGGATAAAGTTTCCCAGCTGTCAGCCTAGCCACAACAACTTTTGAGGGACTGTTTTTCATTCACCATCCCAATTGCAAATGAGAAGAAGGCTTTACAATTGAGCTTTTGCAAGATATTGAACTATATTGCTGTGGTCAGTGATGTCATCATGACATATTACTTCCTGGTACGAAAAGGCAAGCACAAGTGGAGGCGGCAAGGTCGCATACTGCAACACACTCCAAGACATGGCCAGAAAAATCGGGGGCCAGCTCGGGGCTAGGCTGGAGATCGTTCTGTGGTTCGATCCCCCAGATCCTCTCCCAACAACTAGCTGGCTCCTTCATCTTCAGTTTCCCCCATACCTTCACCAGGGCCAAGCAGCTTGCCTGCTGCTGGGCATGGGGGGGCTGAAGCTGAGGTTCTTCCCACTCCTACGGAAGACGGACCCCTCGAAGCGATACTGTGTGAGGATTGTGGCGCACAGCTTCTTGGCGCTTCACAGCGAGATGACGAAGCCGCCAGTTGAAGCCAAATTGGCAAGCCTAACGTCCGAGATATGCACTGAGATCGAGAGGAGGAAGCTGAGCTACGCTCGCAACCTTGACATGTTTCGGGTCAGCGGCATGCCGTGGCTCCAACTGGTGTCCCAACGCCTCCCCCAGATGCAGCCGGCCGACAGGATGACGCAGCTGGTCTTTATTTCATGCGTTGGACTGCGTATGAATCAGGTGGGGATGTATGCAAGGCTTTATGTGTGTACATATATGTGTACATTTATGTTTTTATGGTGAGATCAAAGACAAATTTCATGCTTGCGTGACAATAAAGTAGAGTAGAGTAGAGTATCATTTATTGATCCCAGGGGGAAATTAAGGTGTCAAGGAGCATGCACACATACATAAATAAAGACATTGCCCACGAGACCTAACACACATACTTACACATAAAATAACCATATATAGCTCACTGTTACATACATTTTGCCAAGGCATCTCTCTCTCACACACACACACACACACACACACACACACACACACACACACACACACACACACACACACACACACACACACACACACACACACACACACACAGATACTGTCGTGGATTTCTTCTTGGGAGAAGTCAGCCTCCAGGCACAGTCAGATTGAGGTAGACCAGATCAGAAAGAAGTGCTGTCCAAACCGTTCTACTCGTTGTTGATGAAGACTTTATTCGCTCAGATTGCACAAAGAGATCACTTAAAAAGTAATACACTCAGTACAGTACACTGATGCGAATGCGCTGCAGGAGACCACCGGAACACAGAGAGTCGCGAGCCCGGAGAACAGCAGGGCAGTCCCAGAGGACTTTCCCAAACTGAACCCAACTTGGGCCTAAATTACCCCCCTTTATATACTATATGCTCATCTCCTCTCTCTCGGTTCCGTGGGCACATCTACAGCGCACCCGCTCACAAAGTGCATTTTCTGGTCATAAGTAAACACATTAGAACAGGTTAATGGACTTGGGTTAACATTTAACGATGGATGGAAGTTTCCATGTCTGTGACACATATGTACCTTTCCATCATCAGTACCTGCATCCCATCTTACACCTAGGCAAGACATCAAGATATACATATGTCAGTACATTAGATTTCATATAAATGTACCATAGTTAAAACCATGTATGTGTGTGGACATGGTATGTGTGTGTGTAGCGTGTGTGTGTGTGGTGTGTGTATACCTATGTTCCCCTTGAGCATCTTCCTAGGTCATGCTACTTCTGTGTTACTACATCACTACATTACTACAGACCGCGTACAGACTTCAGGATCTTGGATAGTGCCATGCATTACCTGGGCATATCTTTTCATTACAGGTTCTGTCTTTTATCTATCCCTATAGGTTTTTTTCTTTAATGCTTATACAACTGCTTCTGTGTGTGTGTGTGTCTGTCTGTGCCTCACTTGGCATGTGCTTGGAATACACGTGCTTAAGCGAGGCGCCTACCCTTGTCATTCTTGACCATCTGCTCCTGTATTAGGAGCGTGTCTGGACTGTTTGTCTTTCATGTCAGCAAGGCACAAGCGGCCTTTTTGGGCCTACTTCTCCAACAAGGCACAGGCGGTGTAATTGGGCCTACTTCTTCCACAACTAGTTTAATTGCTGCTTATTATACACTTTATTAATCTAACATACCATACATAAGTTTATTAACTGGTGCCAGACATCACCCAAAAACTCCCACATATTCCCCCCTTTGGGGCTTACTAAGCCCCACAAGGGTGATGTCCTAAAGGGGGATGCTCGGCATCCCTCTCAATGGGACAGAATTAACATCCCCATCCGAAACGGTTCCTTGGGTGGGTTAAGTCCCCAGATGATCCTGCCATGATCGATTTCAAACAAAATCGACTCCAGACACATAAGGGGAGCTCAGGGTGTGTGGCACAACTTATACTATGGCATCTGCCCTAGTGAGCGCGAACTCAGGGTCTTCAAGCCAATTGACCCCTACAATTCACTCACCCTCCCAGTTTAACCCAGCGAGGCCTATTGCAGGACAGTTATTTATAATTTTTCATCTTTGCCTAAACAGTTATTCCAGCAATTTCCTGGAACTTCCGAGCTATACATGCTAAAAAGCAATCAGCATCATATTACCATGCTGCTAAGGCTCTCGTCAGCCTATCCAGGCCCAGGCATGGACCCAAGCGCAACCCCACCCAAGGCCCACATGACCCAGCACGGACCCTCCCGCCTATACCCAAGCCCAACACCTCCCAGCCCGACCCCTGTAAGCATCTATCAGCTCTACCTCTCGTACTCCTGGGACATTATTGGCTTCTAACAGGCAAACCGACTCCGGACTAGATCCCATAGGCCCAGGGAAGAACCACGCCCAAACCCACCCCAGGACCCAGACAGGCCACAAAGTTCCCAACATCATGATACATCCATTCACACTAGTAATTTAGACTAGGGCTTGGCCCCATGGAAGAAGGACACAATACGTACAGTACAGTTATAAAATAGAGACTCCAGTCTGTGGTCCCCAGCCCCCCTAGCAGCTCTTTCATTAGCTTGTTATCATTCACATCTAGCCCCATCCTGCCTCAACAAGAGGGACCCTCTACCAGGTACTGTCAGCACAGCTGGTAGGCCTTTGAGCGCATGGTTTAACTTGCACTCATCGGACCCAGGGGGGAAGCTCACCCCTGTACTCTGGGTGGGACTCCTGCTTTAGGCGCGTTCCCCTTACTGCAGTGCCCACCTGCGGGTATTGCGTCCGTCATAAGAGACCCACCATCTCGTATGGTCATCATATCAACGCTGAGTAGCGCCCTTGTGGTTTTTGCTTTGCTCAGAGGTTCTCACAGAACATGTCTCTTTATTTTGTTTCATTCCTTCAGGCAGGTACCTGAGGACATAATGGGAGCATAGGGACAGGCCCGTTTGCTGCCAGTGGACCCATGCTAGGAGACATGGGGACCCCTTCCTGGAGTGGAAATAAAGTTTCCCAAAATCACACACTATTGATTAATTCATGTGTAAGCGAACATCTACCCGTATTGTAACTCCCTCTTCGCTACTGGGCAGCCCTTAATGACAATTAGGCGACCCTATACGAGTTACGTCGTATCTCTTCCATTGTCAATGGGCAGTCCTTTTACAAGGAACTTGCTACCCTGCAACAAATCAGCTAAGTGTACCGGGTGGCCTTGCATGATGAGGGCTTTTCCTCATAAAAATTAACATTACCTATGCAGTTCTGCAAGCAAATAATATAAAAAATCTTTCAGTCTTATCATCCGTATCCTCAGTGTCTTACCACTGGGGCCCTCCCCTGGCCCAGCACCGTGTCGGACGCCATCCCGTTTTCAGTCCCAATGACTGGCTGGCACGGTTACGTGTCGGGTTGCGTTGCGGTTGCGTGTCGGGCACCAAGTCGTTTTCAGTCCTAATGACTGGCTGGCACGGCTACGTGGTCCAGCAACGTGTCGGGCACCAAGTCGTTTTCAGTCCTAATGACTGGCTGGCACGGCTACGTGGTCCAGCGACGTGTCGGGCACCAAGTCGTTTTCAGTCCTAATGACTGGCTGGCACGGCTAATATATTCCTCTTTTTTCACCTTATTAGGCCTAGTAGTTCTTAATATTATTAAATATGCTTTTTTTGAACTGTTGTTAAATTTTTTTTTTTTTTTTAAAGTGGCGTTGTGGTTTAAATATAGGCTACCTTAGTGTGGCAGTGTCTTATTAGCATGGTGTTGCATCTATACTCCAAATAATCTCCCCTCTCCCCCCTTTGCGGCTTTCCTCAAGCCGCATCGGCAGGGAGATTGGACATATCAGTGTGTGAACTCCTCAAAAAGCCTTTCATTTAGTGTGTACCACTTAACTGAAAGTTAACTATTGTTAAGACAACATACATTACTGCAGTAACAAGATATTCTTCATCACAATACAATTAAATACAAGAACGGGAACATTTTCTTTTTGTCAGTTTTCTTTTTTCAATGTCTGTGTGTGCATCTTCTTCTTGAAACTAAGCTTAGAGGGTACGTCCCTCTGGTGAGCCCAGAGCGTATTGTTGCTCTATGAATGGGAAAGGATCTCACCTCTACCTAGTAGCGTATAGTCTGTGGGGCGCCTTTCACGCCCAGAGCGCTGCAACTCCACTGGAGCAGCAGACACAGCAGGTGAAGATCTTTGCTGCTTGGAGTGTGGCACCTCTGCTGGCACCGGAAGGTCAGGTGGTACCTGCACCGCTGGCACAGGAACAGTTTCTCCCTTTGTATATATTGTATATTATAGGCCTATTGTATATAGGCTGTATGTGTATTTTGCCCTTGAGTGAGTCAAAATGAAATGTAGCCTACCACTCTTACTTTTATCATTGTGTCCATTAGATCAGTGTTTCCCAACCTTTTTGTCTCACGTACCCCTTAAGCCTTTTCGTTGTGCCATGAGTACCCCAACAATCATGTTCTATATATTGCTTTCTCGATCCTATGTGACTGTGTTACATAAATTACATTAGGCTATTGCTATGTTCCATGCATTTGTTAAAATAAAAATTTTCCAAGTACCCCCTGAAGTGTGCTCGCGTACCCCTAGTGGTACACATACCCCAGGTTGGGAAACACTGTATTAGATGACCGTTGGTCTGGGTGCACAAGACTAAAATCCTGGGAACTTATACCTAATTGCCTCCATGGGCTCTAAGACTATGCATTAGGCTACTTCTTCTATCAACTGTGCTACAGATGTTGAGCATACCTTTCCCAACAAGAAAAATAACAAAAATAAGAAACAAAACAAAACGTCCCCAACAACAAAAACAACAGAAACAAAAAACAAAACGTACATCAGCAACCATTACAGCCAGGCCTAATAAGTCTTTGAGAACCCACCCAATGATAGTAGTCCCCAAAGTCCCATAGTGTCCTTTAAACATCTTCAGGCATTGGAGAACGTATCACCAACCCAGACAAGTTTTAAGACAATGATTTTCTTATCTCCAGTTCATAAATTACTGTTGGTTGTACGTAGTACACAAAGTTGATTCATTGTGTTTTAGCCGAGAGAAATGGAGAGCGGAAAGCCTCCAAGCACCTCGTTTTGTCCAGCACACCTCTTCGGGACGTCCTTGAAGACTGGTTTCTTATATTCTGGAATATCACTACTAATTTACCTAGAAGTACAGTAGAGATGCACCGAAATGAATTTATTTTTTATTATTATTATTTTTTATTGGCCAAAACCAAAACCGAAAAATAATTACTCACTTGGCCGAATACCGAAACAGAAACCGAATTACAGTTCAGTTAACAGTTATCTAAAGTTATGTTTTTCATTATTTTTCAATATTGCTCTAATCTACAGTTTACAATACATGTTTAGACATGCTTTTCAAAGAAAATAAATGTTTATTTGAAGTCTTCAAATTTTGTTGTAAAACTGAAATTAATTTTATTAATGCCCATTTCAATTCATTTTCTATTCGGCCACTCAATTGGCTTTCGGACGAAAAGCGAAAATGTCTTTTTGTTTTCGGACGATTATTTTCAAATGTGGAATTTTCCAGTGCATCTCTAATCAGAATATAATAATTTTCACTATTCAATGTCCAAGCTGCTGAGCTCTTCCTGGAAACCCTGTGCAACGAATGGTTGGTCTGCTTTCAACGTCCGGTAACTGGTAACGTCTCCCTCACTGTTGTCTATGGTGAGGAAATCCCCACTAGGGCTGGGGCTGCGGGTGAAGGCAGTCTGCTTGATGCCGTTCAGTTGGGGTGGCCAAGATGTCTGTGGCACCTCCTTGGCGATACGTCTGGTCACCAGGGATGGGGGTCACTGGGCTGGAGTGCGGTGCCGTCTGGGGCTCGGTGTCGTCAGATATTTGGATCTGCTTCTCGCCACCTACTAACAAAGATTTAGGAAAAAGAGGCTTCCCAGAAACAGGATGCCCACTGCATTCCTCAGAATCCGGAGCTGACATTCCGGGCTCACCACAACCTGCACACTGTTATCATAGATAGATAGACAGACAGACAGACAGACAGATAGATCCCAATAGAGCCTTATTTGCTCCGAAAATACTTTTTGTATGTAATGTTATGGTTAGTTATACAGTCTTAAAATTTCAACAAAATATTCAATTGGACCTATGAGTTTTCTAAACATTAATAATGCTTTCATAGCGTAACTTTCTTTGACATTATCACAGCATGATATGACAACATAACAACAGTTAATTTGGTCATTTTCAATAACAGAACTTCCGTCTGCCGACCTCATTTATGCGTGGCCACTTGATTGTTGTCACCAGACTGCAACGTCATCTCTCTGACTGCACAGTGCAAAATACATCCTTGTCTTTGTTACTATGCATCTGTTGCTTTCTTCTTGGCCTTTCCATCCCAGAAACCGTTGCAAGTTTCCTACGCATGACATCAGGATGAAGTTTCACAGAGAACATGCAAGCCTGATTAAAAATAAAAGGGAAAGAATACTTTGTTACATAATGTGGTCATCCTTCACCGGCGAGTGTGGTCCTAATTCAAAAGGATAGAAAATATGATTAGTTGGTTTATAACATGTAGTCACTGGTCAACTGCCTGTGCAATCCTGATTTCAAGGATAAAATTATTGAATTATCTGGTTATTAATACCGTGATATCTTGGCGAATATCATTCAAGGGTTAAAAAATATGTTGTTAGACCTATCCAACCATGTCCAACGTGTGACAATTATCTATTCAACTGCTGCAACCACACCCTGCACCATCCAGGTGAGGTTGCAAACCCAAATATAGAATCAACTTCTTTTCCCCCACTTTCTCACTCACACATTCACAACCTTTATGCATAACACACTCTTAACCACCGTCACTGCCCACACTACACACACTGCTGCCCTACCACTCTCTCACACACCCACTGCAAGAGACAAACATGTCACTTCCTACCCCTCTTATTCACCCGCACACACTTAATCACACAGACATACCCAACCTCACTCTCTAACACTGTAAGAGACAAACATTACACTGTCATCTTTCTCCTCCACATGCACACACACTCACATAAACACACACTGCAAGGGCAAAGCATATAACTTTCCCCTCTCTCTTTGCACAGTGGTCAGCATAATGTGCCATACTAATGAGGGTCTCTAGGGAAGCATTGGATGTTACTGCGCTGCCTTCATGGTTGCGAATTTCATCGGCTGAAGTTGAACCGACACTTTATGGACATATACAATTCTAAGTCTCAGGCTCAGGTCAGTTTTGTCTGCACACTGTCATAAACTCCCTTTTGCACAATGCAAACCTTATATCAGCATCTAAGTATATGCACAGACAGACAGATAATTTTTATTGGACAAACAAGACTCACAAATAGACAGACAAACTCACAAACAGACTATGTGTGAATGCTGGCCCAAGAGAGAAACAATGGGCCTCATGAATTACTGTTTACTGTTAACTCTGGCCGTAGAGGAGAGCAGGCCTCATATTTTATCCTTTACTATTTTGGCCATAAGAGAAGGCCTTATTTTCTTTAAACAATGTATTATCACTCTATCAATAACTTGGCAGTTTTATATTTTTACAAAGAGATGCTAAACATGCCAGTCTTATTTCAGGTGTGTCTGGGATGTGTGCTTACAAGGGCCATAACACAAAAATACACATCACACATACCACACGCGACCATTAGAATGGCTGTAGGCCACCACAGTAATGAGATAAAACAAACACCTCATTCACTCGCACACTGCTATTACACTTTCAATATAAACTTTGCATCGGTATGTATTTATGTGCACAGACAGACAGAGAATCTTTATTGGACAGACAAGACTCACACATAGACAGACAAACTTACAAACAGACTATGTTTGAATGCTGGCCCAAGAGAGAAACAATGGGCCTCATGAATTACTGTTTATTGTTAAATCTGGCCATAGAGGAGAGAAGGCCTCATATTTTATCCTTGAATATTCTGGCCATAAGAGAAGGCCTTATTTCTTTTAACCAATCTATTATCACTATATCAATGACATGGCAGTTTTATATTTTCACAAAGAGAAGCTAAACATGCCAGCCTTATTTCATATATGTTTGGGATGTGTTTTTTACAAGGGCCATAACACAAAAATACATTACACATACCCCACGCGACCATTCGAATGGCAGTGTGTCACAGCAGCAATGACAAGCAAACACACAACTTGTGCAATGCACACTGCCACACACTTTCCTTCAGCCAACTGAGACCCTGCTCACTCTAGTGAGTTCCTCTCCCACCCAATGCAGTCTAAAAAATAAACTATACAACTACACTAATCCCCAACTTTCATAGACAGACAGACAGACAAACACACCGGCTGAGAACATCAGCCTACCTTGGTCCCGCGTGAGAAGATAAATCTTCCACACAACCACTAAACAAAAACTGGTCCCGCATGCGAAGCTACTCTTCCATACAACCACTAAACATAAACTGGTCCCGCATGCGAAGCTACTCTTCCATACAACCACTAAGCCTAAACAAAAACTGGTCCCGCATGCGAAGCTACTCTTCCATACAACCACTAAACAAAAACTGGTCCCGCATGCGAAGCTACTCTTCCATACAACCACTAAACAAAAACTGGTCCCGCATGTGAAGCTAAGTTCTCCATACAACCAGTAAAAGACACTGGTCCCGCATGAGAAGCTAAGTTCTCCATACAACCACTAAACAAAAACAGAAACTACGATTACACAGACAAACCGGTTACAGAGACAGACAGACAGACACACCGGCTACTCTGCAGTTAAGTCTTAATCAACAATGGGCTATGTTCAAATTTTTAAATTTAGATTTTTCAACATCAAGAGTTAGCCTCAGAGTCAATCCCTATCTCCCACACAGACTGACGCCTGGTTACCAAATGAAGCAAATGCGCTTTTAACATACCTTTTTAGCCGGCTTTATGGCGTCAGCCTCAGTGGGAGAAAAGGATCCACTCGTCGGCAAGAAAACCCTTTTGATGTCCCTTCGTGGATTCGCCAGTTTCTGTCGTGGATTTCTTCTTGGGAGAAGTCAGCCCCCAGGCACAGTCAGATTGAGGTAGACCAGATCAGAAAGAAGTGCTGTCCAAACCGTTCTACTCGTTGTTGATGAAGACTTTATTCGCTCAGATTGCACAAAGAGATCACTTAAAAAGTAATACACTCAGTACAGTACACTGATGCGAATGCGCTGCAGGAGACCACCGGAACACAGAGAGTCGCGAGCCCGGAGAACAGCAGGGCAGTCCCAGAGGACTTTCCCAAACTGAACCCAACTTGGGCCTAAATTACCCCCCTTTATATACTATATGCTCATCTCCTCTCTCTCGGTTCCGTGGGCACATCTACAGCGCACCCGCTCACAAAGTGCATTTTCTGGTCATAAGTAAACACATTAGAACAGGTTAATGGACTTGGGTTAACATTTAACGATGGATGGAAGTTTCCATGTCTGTGACACATATGTACCTTTCCATCATCAGTACCTGCATCCCATCTTACACCTAGGCAAGACATCAAGATATACATATGTCAGTACATTAGATTTCATATAAATGTACCATAGTTAAAACCATGTATGTGTGTGGACATGGTATGTGTGTGTGTAGCGTGTGTGTGTGTGGTGTGTGTATACCTATGTTCCCCTTGAGCATCTTCCTAGGTCATGCTACTTCTGTGTTACTACATCACTACATTACTACAGACCGCGTACAGACTTCAGGATCTTGGATAGTGCCATGCATTACCTGGGCATATCTTTTCATTACAGGTTCTGTCTTTTATCTATCCCTATAGGTTTTTTCTTTAATGCTTATACAACTGCTTCTGTGTGTGTGTGTGTCTGTCTGTGCCTCACTTGGCATGTGCTTGGAATACACGTGCTTAAGCGAGGCGCCTACCCTTGTCATTCTTGACCATCTGCTCCTGTATTAGGAGCGTGTCTGGACTGTTTGTCTTTCATGTCAGCAAGGCACAAGCGGCCTTTTTGGGCCTACTTCTCCAACAAGGCACAGGCGGTGTAATTGGGCCTACTTCTTCCACAACTAGTTTAATTGCTGCTTATTATACACTTTATTAATCTAACATACCATACATAAGTTTATTAACTGGTGCCAGACATCACCCAAAAACTCCCACAATACACACACACATACACCAAAATATAAAGTGTAAAGTGTCCACAGTGTTCACATGTGCCTTATATTGAATTATAGCAAAGCGCAGAGAATGTGATCTATATGACTTGACGAACCAAGCCAAGGATGAGGTGGTTACACCAAAGAGGCAGCGGAAGAGGAAAAGCATTCCGGAGGGCTTTTTAGAAAATGGTATGCATTTCATTCTTGACATTCGTAGAATGCACGGAAGGCGGGCATTCATATAACATGGATGATTTTAATCTGACAATGGGCCTCAAATGTTAAAAAATTCATGTTTTTATTTTTTTTTAATCACAGACTCTCCTGAATCTGACACGGAAGGCAACAAAGGTATTATCTTCAATCCATGATGACTTGATAAAACGGTTCTGGAATGTTTTTTTTTAGGATGTTTGTCTTGCATGGGTACTTGTAAATAATTACTTATTACTACTTGTGTTACTAATAGGGGAAACCGTGTCAAGCTTCCCTATGCCTCCAGCCAAGCTGCCTCCCCCTCTTACTGCAGACATGACTGACTATCCAGAAGCAGAAAGGGGTGCTTCCAGGTATGTTGGACATTTTTGTGCCTTTTGACACAGTTGCCCAACTTGCCTAATACAATGCAATCAGGGCTCTAAATTAACTTTTTTCATCACCAACCAAAATGACTAGTAGATGTTAACCTTACTACTGAAGCACACACGCACTAATGGGTCACAGAGGCTAGTAAATTGGTCTTTAACACCAGCCAAACTGAAATTTCACCTGCATTTGGCCGCTTGGCTGGTGTTAATTTAAGAGCACTGAAAACAATGATTAAAAGTGACTCCAATGATAGTCCAACATTTTTTTCTGAGAGGGATTCATCCATTTTGTCATTACAGGTCCAGGTCTAGGTCTCTCTCCACCAGATGTCTGTCCAGTACTCCCAACAGACGCCCTCCTAGTCCTCGCTCCACAAGGTCTCCCGCCAGGTTCACGTCCACCCCTTGCTCCACCAGACGCCCACTCAGTCCTCGCTCTGCCAGATGCCTGTCCAGCCCCCTCTACGCCAGCCGCCCGTCCAGGTCTCCCACCAGCCACCCGTCCCACTCCGCCAGGCACCTGTCTGCGTCTCACACCGCCAGCCACCTGTCCGCCTCCCGCTGCATTCACACCAACGGCGCGGATATCCACAGTACGTCCACAGAACGTGTCCGTTATCAGTCCGAAACTGTTCGAATACATGAAAACAAATCATCCCTTGCACACAGGAGTGCGGTGTAAGCGCGGCGCATGTCCGTCCCGCCTGGACATGTCCGCGGTGGTCCTTGAAAATAGAACTCGAGTCTATTGTCCTGCGCGGATTCATTGAAAATGAATGGCTGCTGCCCGCGGATAGAATGTGGACGTTGACTGTGCAGTGTGCAAGGCAGCCTCAGCACTTCTCGGACTCGCACTGCTCACGGAGACGTTAAAGAAATGTGCCGTCCCTGTGTGCATCTTCCGTCCCCCTCCGACAGGCACCTGTCCACTTGTCAGTCCACCAGGCATCGCTCCAGGTCCCCCTCCGCCAGGCACCTGTCCGCGTCTCGCTACGGCAGATTTGGTGAGTTTAGATTCAATTTAATAAAAGCACTGGAGTCAAGTTTTTGGTACTAATGCACACCTGATTGTCCGACTAATTATGTTGTAGCCCAAGTCTGTTCAGTTTGTCCATGGTCAATTTCTGACACAACATTTCTATGTTATCAGAAGCTGGACGTTCCCGTTGCCTCAGGAGGGTACGTCTTCTTTTATTGATTGTATCAAATGTTAATCATGCAGATATGGCTGCAGAAATGAGTTATGGATTACAAGTATGTAATAACCTCCTTGGATATTGATCTATCTCTCCATGCACAAACTACCTGTCCTTTTTGAGTCGCATTCTCATTGCATTAATCTTGAGATTGTTTCAGAGTTTCAGAAAAAGTTTTTAACTCTGCTCCTTGAGCTTCGCAATAAAGACACTGAGCATACATCGTCAGCGCACATCGGGAACATCATCAGGATGGAGACCATGGAGCAGTTTGACTTGGAGGAGGCGAAGCTCATTGACAGCAGTGACTTTGAACGCCTGGTGGGCTTTGCGAATCTGAAAATTTGTGTAGTCAATAGGGTTGAAGTGAATATTGGTGAACAGTGCTCAGTATTGCTGAGCACTCATGATGCCTATTCCAACAGGTGCAGTGTCTGGCTCGAGTGGGAGGAAGGGACATGAAGGAGTGCGTCCGTAAAGTCCTTGACAGGTGTGTTTATGCTGATGGCTGGTAAAAATTTTGCACACCCTAAACTTTTTTTTTTTTAAATAAAGGCTGTTCTCGAACCCCCTGATGGCCCAATTCAACATGATGGGCAAGGGCCAGAAGGACAGAGGAGCCTTGAGTAGGACAAGGATTTTCAATAGTCAGGGTCAGGTTTCCCAAAAGATGAACCCTGAAGGCAAATTATGTTAATTTTTGGTATACAACTGATTCACAGGTATTCTAGGGTGCTGAATCCAAATCTGTTGTATACCGGGTGCAAAAATGTACGGAAATGCCTCAAACTGGCAAAATCCAATATGGCCATCAACAGCAGGTTAAAATATCACAATCCATTTTCTTTTTGGCTAAACAAGGTATGAATATGAAAACAACACTTGTTTTATTGTTTTCATATATGGGGAACCCCATTCCGTCATCGAATTTAAGGTCAGATTTGAAGAAAATGCTTTTATCATTGGCTGGCAGCTTTTTTTTAAAGCAGAGAGCCTCATATTGTCAGCGATTTTTAGCATTTTGATCAAACTTTCAAGATCCACAGAAAATGATGTCTGATATCTTTGTGAACACCAATACTACCAAACCTGCACTGAACTAAATTTTGTGTCTACCTATTTCCATTCTTTAGTTACTGGCAGGAGAACATAGGATGACGCTGTGGTTAAATTTTTTATGCTTATATGATTCTTATGTAGATTCTTATATGTACATGTATATGTAGGAATATAGATGTATCCCAGTTGTGTTCTGAGCTTGGGCTAGTCTGTTTGAGGGCCTGTCTCAGTTTTGGTCAGGGCACAAATTTACAACTCAGAAACATTGCATTTCTGACAGGTTATTCAAATTGTGATGAAGAAAATTGTAATTTTATGACAATATTCTAATGATTCCCCAATTCCTGTTTTTTTTTTTAGCTGGAAGGCCAACGTATATAAAAAGAAAAAAAATGAATGATTGGAATAGTTAAAAAACTGGGCCATGAATCTAGAATCCATGACAGTTTAACATTATTGATGGAATTATGGAAATAAATCAACTTTTTCATGCTATTCTAATAAAAAGGCCTGGAGCTGTATATTCTATTGTATCCTAGGTCTACGTCGATTTCAAGGAGCTTAGGAAGGTCTCAGAGGCGATGAAGCTCTCTCAGCGCTACCTCTACAAGCGTCAGATCCTGGATGCCAAGTTGTTGGACAACGTTTTTCAGGGTTTAATGTGTGGAGGATCCACGAGTCGATCCTCCCCACAAGGGTGTGGCCGGAAAAGAAGCCCCCACAGACCAATCCCCTAAGCGCTCCGAAGCCGGACGAGGAAGACCCACCAGAGTTTGGTAATATCTTTGGTAATATCAGAGTTTGGTAATATCAATTCATGTTACGACCCCCAGCTCATTTTAGGGGCGCAACATGAAAAGGAGACCACACAAGATTGAAAGTTCAATTGTATTTTTATTGAACTATAATAATAAATTCAAACAGGTGTCTAGGGGATGCATGAATGGGTGTATGCAAGTGAATGGTGTATGCAATGTATGTGTCAGTATCAATATGTGAGCTGTAAAGGAAGAACCAAAAAGGGTCAGGGTAAAGAAGTGAGAGGAGAGCAAGAAATGAAAGCAGCCGGTAGTGAGGTCGATGTCAGAGTGCCTGCCATCCGAAGAGGAGAGTAGGACTTTATACCTCCCCCACAGGTGAAACCACTAAATAATTAGGGTAACCCCCATCAAGCATAGTCATGCCCGTGCACTGGCACACACTAGCCTGAAGGGGGCACAGGGGGACGTCACACCTCCCACCTTAAAAAGAGGTTGACTACAACCTCAACAACAAAAAGTGAGAAACACCACACCTCCAACCAATTTCCTGGATCCAAGGGAAAACTGGAGAGAGCATGAAAAAAACAAAAAAGTGAAACACACATCAAAACCACAATCCTATATCTAAACTACACACGAGACAAGGCATCGGCAACGATATTATCCTTGCCTCGAATGTGTTTTATCCTTAAGGGATACTGCTGGAGGAGAATACTCCACCGCATAATGCGTTGATTCTACCAAACTCCAAAGATAATACCAAAATAATATCCAAAATAAGTTATGCGAGTTGTATTTAATGTATGTATGTATGTATGTATGTATGTATGTATGTATGTATGTATGTATATAGGCCTGTGTCCTTTGTTCTTGTCAATAGTGCAATAATCTTGTGTTGTTATGTGTATGTCCTGTCGTAAATGAGGCTTACTCAGGGATGCAAAATTAATTTCAGTGTAAACTGACAAAGTATTATCGTATCGTATCGTAGGTGGCCCCAGACCTGCTCGACCCGCTGCAGTCGGTAAGGGGACCATTCCACCAATCGCGTTAAAAACAGCTGCGCTAATCCAACTAAGTCTGGGTTGAGGTAGCGGCACCTTAAACTTAAAGGGACAGTTTGGTCAATTTCAACATGCAGTTGTAATGCTCACACTACCCTGGACTTGTCAGTGCCTGAGATTTTTTTTTCTTCTTCTTCAGCCGTTTCCGAGATCCTGGTCATTGTAATGGGGGCAGCTCTTTGTTTACATTTCAAAAAAACATTTTTATTTATTCCCAAAAACATCCAAAAGGTTATAAAACATCAGCAGACAACTAGCAAACAGCAGTACCTTTTGGGAAAATATTTGGAGTTGGCCTATGTTTCATTTTTTTAAAATGTAAACAAACGCTGCCCCCATTAGAATTGCTCATATCTCGGAAAGGGCTGAGCCGAAAAATGTGGCATCACCAGGTACTAACAAGTCAAGGGTAGCGTGAGCAATACAACTGCATGTTGAAATTGACCAAACTGTCCCTTTAAGCCTCAACCAGTTCCTCTAACTCAGATCAGCTGCGCCTAATTTCGGTTAACTCAACCCAGCTTATCAAACCTCCCGTTCGGCGCCTGGTTGGGGTATTTATTTAAGGAGACCAGCACATCGATTGTCGAAATAGAGAGCAAAATGTCGAAGGCAAGAGCTGATTTTTTCTATTCTGGCCAACAAACCCTGCTGCTCCAACTTTATGAGGAGCATAAAGCAGATATAATCCAAAAGTGCAACACTGTGGCAATAACCAAGGCCCGTGATAGGGCCTGGCAGGAAATTGCTGACCGTCTAAATGTGTAAGTTGAGTTTTAACAGTCAATGTGTCATAAATGAGCCTTTTTTCCCCTACATGTTAATCCTATGAACGAATAATATACTCTGAGTGAAATTGGCAAGACCGTTTCCTTCCGTTCTGATTGACTCAGTCATGGAGGAGGATGGGGGCAGAGCACTCCCGCCATCAACCTGGCGGGTCAGGAGTCAAACCGACAACCATTGGGATTACAAGTCTGACACCCTAACTGCTTATCTATGACTGCCCTATATTTATATATTATGTATATATTTATAAACATATTATTTATATGATTTATTATTTAATAAATAAAATATCAACAATAAAAAGAAATCAATCACGTTGGGTGGGTCTGATTGACATCCTTCTAAACAAACAATCAAAACCCTTATCATCTGCACTCTCAAAGTGTCAGTACGTGTTGTCCCCAGACAGGCTCATGTCATCAGGATCCCTTGTGTTTCTCAGCCATATATTTTAAGGTGGCCCTCTGGGACTTGCCATCGCTGCAGGCCAGCACACAAGATAATCTATATTATCTATATGAAAGGGCCACCTTAAACATATCTTCATGTCAGCCATGTCCACCATGTCATGTTGCCCTTGGCTGCATGTGCCAGCCTTTGATGATGGATGAGGCACAGGAAGTTTGGGGGTTTGGGGGACTGATTCACCAGCATCCTCTCCCATCCTTGTCCCATGACTGGGCTAACCTGAGCATCCTACTTTGGGCCGCCTGTTGGGCTGCCCAATTCCATGAGTGAGCCATAAATGCAATTTCATTGTGTGAGTGATTCTACGATTCCCCTACGCTTTTGGCAAAAGCAAAATGTCAATTATCAGTATTTTTTTTTCAACTAAATGACCTAGATGTTTACATAGTGTATATATTTAAGTTTCCAAACAAACAAATTGCCAAGCTTAATCTTAAATCATTTGATAAATACTCTAATGAAAGCGAACATTTGCTGAATTATTTTGTCAATAGTGTTATGGACAAATACTATGTCATTTCAAACATATATAAAAATACTACAGAGTTGAAACAATACATGTTTGAAAGTGCTTATGTCCCTTAGCAGTAATGTTGTCATTAATCTGTGCAACTGATATAGAAAATGTGATTGTTGAGCTTCATAAGTAGGATTTTATGAGTCACTGTGATACAGACTGACACATTTTTCATCATAAATCCCTGTAACGTCTGATTTGAATATAGTCACCCTCCTTACACAAGACTTCCTTCTCCAGAGATAATCCCTAGTGTATGTTCATAGGATTTTTCCAACACATAAGGGATCAATAGCGCAAAACACTTTCAAAACAGTCAACCGTGTTACTCAACTGTGTTACGGTCAACAGTGCAGGGGAACAAGTCGGCACTTTTTTAGGAGAAAAAACAGAGCAGACAAACCCATCTCCCTAGAACACAAATTATTTTGTTTGTTTGTCTGTCAATATGGATATAAATTGGCAAATACATACTCCTCCTCAACTGTCATCAGTGTTGCCAGATTGGGCTGGTTCCCGCCCAATTGGGCTGCTTAGGATGGCCGTGTGCGGGTAAAAATGGCATCTATCAGAAAAACCTTCCCACTGCCATATAAATCAATAGAATTGGGCGGGTTTTTAGGGCGGATTTTGAACATTTTTTGGGCTGGAAATTATCAGCCTCATCTGGCAACCCTGACTGTCATACTTAATTGTAACACCATTGACGGTAACACCGTTGACATTTCAGCCATTTTTATGGTGTTGTGCTAACTGAAGACCTCAGAGGTTCCACCACAACACCTTAATCAATTCATGTATCTGTATGCTTTATCTGTGTTTTTCTACATGTGATTTCTAATTCAGATTCTTATGAATATGTTGATAACACAGTTGACAGGCAATTTTCCCGCTATGAGAACATGAAAAAGAATGGATTAAATTATGGAAGGATGGAGCTCAAAATTTACCAAAAAGTCTTCCCGTATCCTGCCAAAGAGGTTATGACATCACATGATGTTATTCGTATGGCCTAAGACCAAACCATTACTGATTTATGGATGAGGTTTCAGACCGTGACACGGTTAACACAGTTTTCGTGGACACACACAAAATGGCAAATTTCATGTGTAATGGAAAGGACAGTGGTCTTTCTGACAGTTTTGTCATATTGTGATGATTACTGTGAATCAACATTTGCAATCGTCTTGGGCAAAACAAGTTTCTTTACATGCTAATATGAAGACTGAATCTGACATTTGGAAAACAGGACGGCATGAAAACGCCCAAAACCAGTATTAAATATTCATTCTTGCTGAGGGAAATAATGCTATGTCTACACTTTCTGTATTATATGAAAGATAAATGTTTTCTAATGTCCAAAACATCATTGGATGCAGTTAATAGTTAGTGGAATTGCCAAATAAAATCCACGGACTTAAAAGTGTAGGCGAATTAGAGAATCACTCGTGTGCTGTGTTGTGCATCACAAATGAGTCACTATAAAACTGGGATTCATCTATTCATTTTCTCATTTGGGAGGTTGATGTTAACTATTTACTAGCCATGCTGTGCTGCCCTAGTGACACAAAACATTCAGCATTGCTTCTAGTCAGGTCAAGAGCAATACAAATATCGTTTCTGATCTCCCGTAAAGAATGGAACTCCTCCCACTTTGTCAAGAAGCAAACAACCATTAGCAGACTAAGGGGTCAACCATGCCGTTTGGGAAATGTTAATTGTCTAACAGTGTGTCTTGCCATCCCTCTCTGTGGTTGTGATCCCAAACTTAGGCAAAGTTTTCCAGACAGGATTTACATTCTGTCCCTCAGATCAGAATGAGCGCCCAAAGGCATTATGGGACTAAAGCTCTTAGCTGGGGTAAGTTTCTCAAAAGAGAAGTTGTTAGCCTGTTAGCAACTTCGGTAGTTGCCATGGGAAAATGCATTGAAAGCAACGAAGTAGCTAATGTAGTAAGCAACTTTGGTTTCAAGAAATTCACCCCTGAGCTGTTGTGTCTGTCTCAAACTCTACCACACTATGTAGAACGACCATCCCAGTGTGGCTGTCTCACTTGAACGGGTCGCCCTCACTCAGAATCTCATGCATGCATACACATCTTTTTTTTTCGTTCTCTTGATCTGTGGTCACAGTCCCATACCACTGTGGTGTACTGTCGGCATACTTTTTGCCATACATTTTGCGCCATAACTTCAAGACTTCAGTCCTTTTTTTTTACGTCTACTTCTAGTAGCTGCCTACATAAATCTCACTCATGATTTATTCAGTGTCATGCTGTTTAACTTTGATGAGTTAGTGGCTTTCATGCCGGGAAATCATTTACATAAGAAGAAAAGCCCCCATCGCTAATGCAGATGTATAGCACTACTTTAAGGCTTGGTTCTCTCTCTCTGTCTATCTCTCTCTGTTCTCTCTCTCTCTCTCTCTCTCTCTCTCTCTCTCTCTCTCTCTCTCTCTCTCTCTCCCTCTTCCTGGGCTCGTAGCTCTGAGCCGTGGGGGTCTGCAGCCAGGCAGAAAGAGTAATACCATAGCGGGTCTCCAGGCTGGACGTGGAGGAGCGATTGGTGTGTGTGTAGTGTGCCGTGTGTGTGTGTGTGTGTGAGTGTAACAGAGGGGAGCAGCAGGTGACTGGTGTGATTATAGGCATGGTGTGGTGTGGTCTCCCTTCATCTCCCCTACCACTCATTATGCTGTGTGTGTGTGTGTGTGTGTGTGTGTGTGTGTGTGTGTGTGTGTGTGTGTGTGTGTGTGTGTGTGTGTGTGTGTGTGTGTGTGTGTGTGTGTGTGTGTAGACTGTATGTGCATGTGTTTGGTACTGTGTGTGTGGTATTGAGTGTTAATGTGTGTGTGAGAGTGGTCTCTCGTCTTTTCCGAGCAGTCATTATGCTGCTTGGCCTATTTGGTGCTGCGCTCTGGTCTGCCGCAGATCTGTCTCCCCGTGGATTGTAGACCCTGAGCAGATTAATAAAACACAAAGCGCATGAGAACAATTAGATCTCACTCTCTTCATCCATCATCTTATATGTGCGGAATAAATCTCTCTCTCTTTCTCTCTCTCAATCTCTCTTTTCTCTCACAATCTAACGCTCAGTATCTTTTTATCTCCCCCTTTCTCTCTGTCTCTCTCTCTTTCCGTCTCTGTATCTGTCCTCTCTCTCTCTCTATTCGCATGTAGCCTACAGTCATGTATGGTTTATGTATACCTATGTGCTTATACTAGGGCTGAATTCGAAATGGGAGGCAGTGACTCGATGACTCTCCTCCTACATAAACAGGTCACTGATCAGATAGGCGAAGTTAGCTGATGAGGCAGCCGTTACGAACGGCACTAACGAGTGCGCCGCCTTGCGCATTTGATGTTACGGCGGTTCAATGGCGGGAGTTACGTTCATCACGTTAGCGCATAGCTTACGCATGCTATTTGAACGGTGAATGATCGTCAGACGGCGGAATCGTAAAATAGGCTATAAATAGATCTAGCGACCGCATATTTAGATACTACAATGTTGATTTATGCATTCTATTTTCAATATCTACATACATAAGTGTCAGAATAAAGAGTATGATAAGGTAGTAGTTTGGGTAGTAGCCATGTTTGTTTTTCAGGTTTCCGGTTGAGAGGGAGGTGGCGCACAGCATGTTGGGTACCAAGGCAGCGAAGTCAGCATCTGATGTATCCTCGAAATATCCTCGTTACGCCCACAAATGCAGTCAACTGCCGAGAGAGGAAATAAAGCATTTTTTCGTTTCGATCCACACTTCATGACTCGATGTCCAGTTAGCTCACTGGAAGGACAGCTGCCTTCCCTGTTTCGAATCGGGCCTATATCTCAGTTACATGGAGAACCAAACATATCCACGTGGCTCTGAAGTTCAGTATTGTAGAGAAGTTTTCCATGAAATTAAGTCACAGGAGACACTGACGAAGGCAACAGCCGAAACGTTTCTGCTGCTATGTAAATAATAAAAAATAAAAAAGAAGAAAAGAAGAACCTGAGTCCGATCCACTTTTTCACCTTCCATGAAATTAAATCATACATTGAGATAATGCATATTTCTTCATTTTACTAACTCATGCCAATTGAATGACTCATGTGATGGGTGAAAGCAGGCCCATTAGTTGAGAATGAATGGTAGCACATTAAAACAAACTCTACGAGTGCATTATAGTGTTAAACATGTATCCTTGTGCTGTAGTGTTGAACAAAATCTATGACCGGGTTTATGTTATACAATCTTGGTTCTTTTGACTGTTCCTCCGTGTCAAAATGCCAGACTTTGACAAGTGATTGCACAAGTGTCAGTGTTGAAGAACTGCTGTATAAGATAGGAAAAGGCATCGCTTGGACAACTTCGATAACTTACTCTTTAGAGTGCTGGCCAAATGTCAACACATCTGAAGAACATGGAAAGGAGGCTGCAGTATGTATTGTACTACTGTATGCATTGCTTGTGTACATAGTATACAACTATTTTTCAGACAGGCACATTCTGTATTCCTCTGTGGCTTCCGCAATAATGTGTGTGAATACATGTACATCTACAGTGCATCCTTTCAGTCAGGTCATATATTGCATTACGTTTTATTTACAATCAAAGGACAGAGCTGACTCGGACGGATAATTGGCTGATTTGAAATTCCAAACAATGTTTACGATATATTGTCTGTAAACCTCTATTGTCACTTCATTGTGTTTCTTATTTACTGCAGTCATCTCTTCTGCACTTGTGAACATGAAACACTGTGATGGAAATGCACTTGGTGAACATCAAATATTGTGATAGATAGAAACTGGTTGTCATGCTCTCGTGCTTTCCAAAAGTCCTCAGCTGTTCCAGAAGTACAATTATTAGAGTGTGTGTGTGTGTGCGTGCGAGCATGCATGCGTGCGTTGTGTATGTGAGTCTGAGTGTGTGTGTCGGGGGGTGTGTGTGGGTGTGTGTGTGTGGGGTGGGGGGTCTTATTGTTAAACATTACCTGGATACTGTCACAATTTCCCATTATGTGCAAATGTCAGAGCTTTGACAATTGATCACACGAGTGCAAACACAATTGCGATGCTTGTGACGCTCGCTAAGCCCTTTGGGGGGTTTGCACATGTAATCACTCATGGATCAGCAATGATTGGCCGTCACATCTTGCTCAATGATGGGATGGCGAAGATGTTGCCATGACAATGCACAGGTGCAAGGTGTGGGGGAGAGAGAGAAAGGGGAGCGGGCCTGGATGGGAGTGATTTGCATTCATCACTTCTGTGAAAATGTGTACAATCAAATAGAGGTGTGCTGGATCCATTAATAAACAAACAACAACACGAGCAAAAAAAAAACTCCTTTACCAAAATCCGATTTACATTCTGTGGACCGTAAACAGACTAATTTCCTCAGCTTGCATTTGCATGAGAAGGAGAAATAATTTGCTGGTTTCGTGGTTCTTGTGGGGCTTGGTGTGATCCGAGCACGGAGGAAAGTTATAAGCAATTATAAGTTTAATGAGCCTGAATGAATCTCGCAGGAATCTCACATCAAAACAATTATCTGCAGCGGGTACTGTAAGGGCATGCCAGGACCTCCTACTAGTGGGTGAAGACACACACACAAAGACACACACACAAAAGTGAAACGAAAAAAAGGGAAAAGAAAAAAGGGAAAGAAAGTAAAGAAAACGAACCAAAGGCCTCGTGAGCGCAGAAGGAATAATTAAACATGACGGGAAAACGGGGAGAATTAGCCACTAGAGATCTCATTCACGTTAATACTTCCTGCCAGGGAAGCCGACTGTGGAGACAAAGGGATCAGTTGCCCCGGGCCCAGAATCGGTCTTCAATTACATTGTATGTCTTTTGCTGCTCACCTGATTTCAAATGCTGTTGCTGGAGGGCTGGACTGGTCATCTGTCATATAGGGCATTTTCCCAGTAGGCCAATAGTCCTCAGGGGGCAATGACTCTTTAAAAATGATTTATTTGTTTTATCTTTCTTTTCCCTTAGAGACCAGCTCACAATTTAGATGGGGTGGCCCATTCGAAAGTGACCCATCACATTCTGGGGTGGTTGTGGGGTCTGCGCAAGGGGCTGGTTCATACAAAAAAAATGCCCAGGCTCTTTTGGTCCCAGCCGAGCCCTGTGTGTGTGAGTTCTCTCAGCCCTGCATGCATGGAGTACCACTCCCTGTAATTCTAGTGGTGGAAAGTTAGCGCCCATAATGGGATTTCATGTGGTAGCCTGAGATCTCACTAAGGAGTGAATAAGGCACTAGAGATCCCATTCCCATTAGTACTTCCCCTGGGCTTTCTCTTTTCCCCCTCAGTTGTAAGCAAATGTTTTATATATCCTATCCTACAGTCTCATTTTAGATGAGATCTCTCAGCCCAGCATTGAGTACCACTCCCTATTTCTAGTGGCTGGAAGTTAGCACCCACAATGGGATTTCATAGCTTATCCCAGTATCCCAGGAATTAATAAGCCACTACACAAGAGCTCCTATTCCCATTAATATTTCCACTGGCTTTCTGACACCACCACCCCCCAATTTCCCCAGCTTCCAGCAAATGTGTTATATAGCCTACTATTTCAACTGCTTTGCCTGAGGTATTTCAGCCCTGCGATGAGTTCCACTCTCAATTTCTAGTGGCTGAAAGTTAGGGCCCAACATGGCATTACATGTGATAGCCTGTTTAATACATTATGACAGAAATGAATTAGCCACCAGATAGGCTTATCTTGTTATCACTTTTCTATGACATGAATTCCCGTCTTTGACTTTACTCCCTAATATAACTCAGTATCTGCTAAAAATGTGCAATATACCCCACTGTCTCACACTTCATTTCATATGCTTTATCATTGAGTACCACGAGTCTGACTTTTTAGTTGCTGAAAGTTGGAACATGTGGCATGTCATGTGGTAGCCTGATGAAATATGACATAAATGAATTATCCACCAAAGATCTCTCTTTTTTTAAATGTGTAACCACCAGGGGGCGCTACTGAGCGCAAAACACCTTTTAACCTCTTAATTGCCTTAATGCAGGCTGTTCGTGTAAAGGAACAATTGGGGCTGATGTAATCAAAAATACAAATTTTATTGACAACACATACGAATCAAGACATACAATAAATAGTGGCCACTAGGGTATGCAGCAATAACTTGAAGACAGACAGTGGTTAAGTGGACACCAAACAGGTGTAGTTCATGCAATAGTCACACAGGTGATCACTTCAAACATAGAAAATAATAAAAGGGTAGGCCTACACACATTGATCACACACACTGTATATTGCACACAATATTCACGGCACCCCAGTTTAGTAAGTAATTGCAAACACTATTGACAGTTTGTACACTACACACGTGTTGCACTGCAAACCCACACTGTCCTCAAACAAATATATTGCACATTGCCCTAGATGGTTAAATAGACAAACACAGACAACATGTACACAAAGTGCACACTCACTCATACACACACACGCACGCGCACACACACACACTCAAGCAGGAGACGAAAGACGGGTGTAACACTGCGCTGGGCCACGTCGTGGCTCACCGATTGGCTGTCGGCCCAAAAGTAGCCTACTGCGCAGTAACTCTAATTAAAACCCGTACTGAGGGGAGTGTCCCACCAAACTCAAAAGAAAATACAAACAAAATAAACGAAGGAAAAACAGTGGCTGTGGCTCCTAAAATGATCCTCCTGAAATAGAGAAAGCATCAGGTTGTAACATCATGCTTGGTGAATTAGTGAGACCTTAAGACACGACTAAAACTAAAATAAGGAAATGCGCACCTCAGGACTGGAGAGAGACGCGCGCTCACCGGCCGCCTGTCAGTCAGTGACTGGGCTGCGTTCTTGGGCTACAATGCAAACACAATAGCCAGCCAAGTCAGGCAAGACATCTCGAGAAATTATACAGCGGAAGCAGAGACAAGACTGAGTCAGGGAACTTACATTGAGACCGGTGCAGTTAAATGTTGATTAAACTTCCCCATGAAGTTGTTACAATGCAGCGCAGGAGGGGTTAACGCGAGCGCCCGTGCTTCTGTAGGAAGGATTAAATGCGCGTGTCGGCAGCTCAGTGCAGTATCTGCCAACAAACCAGGGCAGAGGTAAGGGTCAGTGATGCAAACAACCATCCGATGGTTAGCCAAGGCGAAATACAAATCAAAACTTACATCAGCTGCGATCCAGACACTTCCCGTGTTACTCAGGGTTCACCCAGCAAACTCCCAAAAGACAACGTAGGCACCTTGCATGCGGCTTAATGATCGATAGGCCCCAAATTGCTACAAGACAAACAAATGTGAGATCAACCATGTGAAATTACGACACGGGCAAGACAAGCGCCTAGAAGGAATAACCTTACCTCACGTTTTCGCACTACCGACACAAACTTCCAACTTCACGGGCCGCACAGCAAACAAACAACCTCCTGGCTCCCTGCACCACCAACAAAGCAATCTTTGGCAAGCTCCCGCCACCATTTGAAATGACATGCCACCTGTGCCACCTAATTACGCTCGGCATGCAATTGGCTTGCGTCGCCACCCGAAGTGGCACCTCCTACATAGCACTACGCTCTGCCCGCTACAAATGTTCTGGGTTAGGACATGAAAACTTTGACTCTAAGGCATGGGTCTTCTTTGCAGCTGAAGTGAATGGCTTTGTACCCTATGCAGAAGCAGATGCTATTAGCATTTCATTAATTACATTTGTGGGACGGTCATGGATTGATGGTTGACGTTATTTCAATCAGGTGTTCTGCAAAGGAATCGCATGGTTCGGATTCCTCCTTTTCCAGTAGGAAGCATGTATGCCCCTTCACATTAGTTCATGACTGAAGCACCCACCCTTAATCAAAGCACATGAGCTCAAAATGCTCCAGTGACTGTAACCAATACAACTGTGAGTCTCTTAGGATGAAAGTGTCAGTGGTGTCAGTGAAATATTGTCATTATGTAATGTTGTATATTATGTAAAATACTGGTCTACTAATGATTGATCTTTCAACCCTGCATACAGTTACCAATCTATAAATAGTGGCCCAACGTGTCGGTATATTATGTGGTAGCCTGATTAAAAGGGATGTGGAAAGGGAGGATGACCCAACATGGCAAGATCTGTCCTCTTTGGAAATATTTTACTGGTGGCAACTGAAGTTTCCAGCGATGCAGGTAATTACACAATAGTTTAGTTGCCTTATTAAAAAGGATGTAAAAGACAAAAAACATTATTCCTGTCTTAGAATTTAGAAAATATCTCACCAGTGGCAACTGAAGTTTCCAGCGATGAACATGCAGGTAATTACACGATAGTTTGGTCAGTTATTATAGCTCCTTAAATTTTAAATTGCAATTGCAAATTACATATTTGATCATATCATAGTGTACCTTGGAGTAAAGACAGTAGCTGTAGAATGGACACGCTTCATTAATCTTGATGGAAATTATAGTATGTATTGATTGTTTTGGCAACCTGATTCATGTAATGGCTTTGGTAGGCCATGCAATACAGTATATAATAGGCTATTTCAGCAGATTGCATTGGTGGTTGATTACCGTAAGCAGGGCCAATGACAGTTTTGGCCAGGCCCAGTGCAAAGCCATGTAAAAGGGCCCCCACCATACAATGTAATGAGAACCCAAGTTTGGGCCTCGTCTCTCCCTGGGCCTGGGACAACTGACCCATATGTGGGATGTTGGCTTCCCTGACTAAGTACTCACCCAATGTCTGCCGTTCTGCTTTTAGACTGTCTATTGGATTGGCGCACTATCAGCAAAGATGGTTGATAGACAGAGCAAGGTACGTCATTGCAGCAGTTACTGTCAATGGCAGGAAAGTGAGGATCAATTCCAGACTGCTTGCTTGTTTTGATGTTGTTGTTGCTCCTTGCTGTTGGTACTCCTAAAGATTTCCAACATGCTAGAACAAAATAAAGGCGAAATGGAGCAAAGTGCGATCGCCTCTGGTCTTTTAAATGGGTGTGACTTTCCTAAAGTGGCATAGCTGCCATACATGGGTTCTACATTTTTGTTTTCTCCTGGCTGCATGACACTAACTGCACACAATTCAACCTCTGATTGTTGGAAACCACTGTCAGTCAAAGCTCACATGGTTAGCTGCCAGTGTCTTGCCCCTCCTCACAACATTGTGTTTATAAACACGGTGAGCCCATGTATAGGATGGCAGCTTAGAACCTTTGTGTGCATTCCAATATGCACACTCCTGTCCTCACATGTGCTTGTGGCCCATTTTGCTGACGCCCCACCTCCCAGGAGAAAAAAAAGTTTCTCCGCTGTCAGCCTTGTCGAAACAATTTTTGTGTGACTGTTCTTCATTAACCATCTCGATTACAAATGAGGAGATGACATTAGAATTGTTTTTGTGCAAGATATTGAATTAATTTTCTGTTGTCAGTGACGTCATCATGATCACGAGCAGGCAAGTGAACAAGGGAGGACGGAAGTCCACATATTGGAATCCACCCCATATGTCATATTCAGACCAGAAGAAACTCCTCTTCCTTATCTATCGTGCTCCTCCCTTATGTGATTGTGGTTCCAGGAAGTGAATCTTGAGATATCTACAGCATCTTTGGTATCAGAGCACTGCTAAACCACTAGGACATCTTGCATGAAGGAGGGGATGATGTGTTTCAGTTCCCTTTGTTTGCAACACATGCATGGCGGAAAGCAGAAGATAATTCTATATGTCTGAAATGATTAAACATTGCAAAGTTATGATGAATATTGAGCATTGAGCATTGACCATTGAATAGCAAATGTTACATGTAGCTGTTTGTCACCCATGTGACTTTGAATACAATGCCTATGATTTTTTCTTTCTTTTGTACTATATGTTTTATCTTGATGTTTTAAATGTTCTTTGACTCTAGTTTCTTTCTTTCTTTCTTCCCTGTTTCCTTTCTTTTTGCATTTGTTTATTTTTGTTAAGCACATTGAGTTGCACCTGTGTATGAAATGTGCTATACAAATAAACTTGCCTTGCCTTGCCTTGTGATGTCCCACATGCCAGTATTTCATGTAGCCTAGTAGGCTGATTTTGTAACACCGAAAATAAATAAATACAAAACAATGCTTTATCATCTTCTCCTGTCACTGTGTGAAATATTGATGAGATTGTCTATGAAAAATAAATAAATACACAAACAAAAATAAATCAATAAGTTACACAAGAAGAACAAGAAAGCCTCAGCACACTTACTGAAACAGGGTACTGATGCAACAGCAATATGTGCTCCAGTGCAGAAAAGCCAGTCTTCAGGACAAATGTCATTTCACAAGGTTTACACGCACTCACTCTTGTCTTTTATTTGTTTCTTCACTTGTTTCTCTCTCTCTCTCTCTCTCTCTCTCTCTCTCTCTCTCTCTCTCTCTCTCTCTCTCTCTCTCTCTCTCTCTCTCTCTCTCTCTCTCTCTCTCTCTCTCTCTCTCTCTCTCTCTCTGTATATATTAGTTCTCTATACGAGTCAAAAAAAATTTTCGGTTCAGACGTCAGGTGGCGCAACAATATCTAATGCCCATAAATGCAAAAATTACTGGTGGTTTATATGCTGCAATGAATGTGCTTCTTCGATAGTCCCCTAAAACAAACAAACAAACACAAATTCATAAAATGGCTGACGTGTGTTGCTGCTGAAACGCCACTGACCCATACACATACCTCTGCTCCCTCCCCTCGCTCTTTTGCTCCATTCTCATCTACGTCTCTGTCCATGCCTCTCTCTCTCTCTCCCAATCTTATTCTCTTTTACTCCCCCTTGTCCTTTTCTCAGACTCCACCACAGTCATTCTCAGAGTAATCGACAATGATAACAATGGGCCAATCAGACCATGACCTGAGCGTGTGTGTATTTGTGTGTGTGTGTGTGTGTGTGTGTGTGTGTGTGTGTGTGTGTGTGTGTGTGTGTGTGTGTGTGTGTGTGTGTGTGTGTGAGTGTGTGAGTGTGTGTGAGAGAAAGAGAGACTTCATGTGTGTGTGTGTGTGTGTGTTTGCATTTGTGTATGTGCGTGTCTTAAAAAATGCAGCGCCTTGGAGCTTGTGGCCGAGCCATACATTATGCAGTGATTTCCAATACACACCGACACAGCGAATGTAAAGGAGCGGCCATTTTGGATAGCCCACGGCCGCGGAGATGCCAGACCAGAGCCACTGACAACTTTGGTCGGGGCCAGGACAAAGTAATCTCAAACTGCCCCCCACCCATTACATACAATGTAATAATAACCCATTTCTGGGCCCCAGCCCTCTCCACGGGACCTGGACAACTAACCCCTTTGTCCCTCCCTGCCTGCTTCCCTGTGGCAGACCATATGCAAACTATAGCTCAGCTCCGCCAAGTGTCCCTGCACTGTATTCCCCAACAGTACAACGAACTAGAAAAGTTTACGCTGTAGTACTCAATATAGCAAAAATGTCCAGATGACATACACACTTTAGGTGTTCTCAACAGGTTTTCAGGTACCAATAAATTAACTCTGGTTGGCATTGTGTTTTTAAGTACAACTGACATCCTAACACAATGCCTTTGAGTTTGTAAATTGAAACTCTATCTGGCATATGAGTGGTTAGATGTCTTGACAACAGCTGAGGCGACCATGGAGTAGTGGTTAAACAGCTGGTCTTCAACCTCAAAGGTTGCAAGTTCAATCCCCAACATGGAGATAACCTTACCTACTTCCTAGAACATGGTATGAAAATGTTCAGATGGCCACCAGACCCATGACTCCAGCTTTAATTAGCAATATTTTTCACATTTAGTTTTGAGCGAAATTACAAAAGAAAAAGGCTTCGGTAAAGCAAGACAATGTTTGAGTTGCTGTGGTCTGGATAGGGGAATGGCCACAAGATCAGAGGATTGCAGGTTTGAACCCTGTATTAGGCTACCAATAAAAAACACTCAAGTAGATATTTATTGTTTATTTCTCTCGAAACTGTGAAAGTTACAAATTCTTTAAATCATGTCAATTGGAACTATACCGTATCTGAGATATGAGACTATGGATGTCAGCGTGTTGGGCTTGGGCAGTCATGGACTAACAGTTAAGCAGTTGGCCTCAAAACATGATGGTTTCAAGTTCGATTCCCAGCACAGGATGTTAGTTAAAAAAAAAAAAAAATCACATTCAAACATCATTGTTTTGGTATGATGTCAGTTGGTCGAATTTGAAGTGGAAAGTATGTGTGAAACACATTTGACTGTTAATTATGAGTAAGTCCAATACTTTCTAACAAACAGGGCTAACTTTCTACCAATACAAGACCTGAAGTTGAGTGGTGTAGGGGATAGTCCTCTGCATATAGCCATATTGGCATGTCCTTATCTTGAGGTTGAGAGTTCGAATCCTAAGGCTGGGTCACTCACTTTTTTGGTTGTTTTAGTTGTTTTTTTAATTGTTTATCAGCTTCTGCTTTGTGTAAAGAAGAACCCATCCATGTCAGAACCATAGAAACCCTATTTTATTAAAATGTAACATAAAATACAAACTTCTCTAAAAATGGTGAATCTGTCAATGGGGGATAGATTTACTCAACACCATGTGACCATCAAACCACAACTGACAACTTGGCATGGAAAAATGTGTCTATCAACCTCACTTCAAGGTAAGAAAAGACCCATAAAAGTGTATTGGTGTGTATGTGTAGTAGTTTACTATGTTGCTGTGTGTGACATTAGGTGCTCTTGATGCTACACTGGGTGTATGTTTTGTTAGCAACTTAGCTTAGAATGTTAGCTACTGCTAGTAGCTACTGCTAGTTAGGCCTTTGTGTAGGCCTTTCATACAAATCTTTTTCTTGTATCATACATCTGCAGTGTATTTGCAAGTGATGCGTTGCATTTTCATGATGACATATTGCACATTGAACTTCTGTGTAAACCAGTGTAGCAATCATGCTGTAGGGGCCTAATCCAACAAGTCCTCATGAAAGCCTTAAACTTATTAGGCCTATTTATGCTCCACAGGCAGCCTATATGGGACCACCAGAACTCTATGATCCATCAGCTCTACTCAACACTCCAAAGGATAAACAACTGACTGTGTTGTGAAGTCTGACACTATTTTGGGAGAAATGTTATTGTAAGTTAGGCTATATGGATCTCCTTCAGCCACCAACTCCTAATAAAAGATTCAGAAATGGACAACAAATAAATGACTAAATTGCCTAATGTGTTGAGGTTGATTCTTTTGTAATATATTGACTGTTGACTGTGTGGTCTAAATTTTAGATTTAGATTTAGATTGTTGTGTATTGTATGATTGTTGTGTTATTGTCTACTGTTTTTGTTTGTCAACCACATGGAACAAAATAAAAAAAAAAACTTGATATAAAGCATTGTTCATGTTTGTGGAATTAAAGCTCATGTTATATTTGGTTTAAACAGAGGGGTGGTAGCCTAGTGCATTAGTATAAACCAACCAATCAATAAACCAACCAAGATTTTTTTGGGGCTCTAAAATGGGAAAACATAAAACTTTTAATTTTGGAATCAAAAACTTAGAGCCAATATAGATAAACAATGCTGTGCTTGTTTACTTAAAAATTTTAACTGTCTGCTTAGTACTAATTGCATTGATTTTTGCACCATTCTCGAAATATTTATGTCAATGGAGCATGTTAGATCTTTGAGTAGCAGCTACTAAAACATTCAAGATTTTATTTTTTCTTACAACATTTGTTTTCACATAACATGTCTGATTTTATGTAAGACTTACACAAACGTTTTAGTTTTCAACTCAAATCTTTTGTGTAAACCATTGTTTCTGTGCATTTTAGAGTTTGGAGTACATACTTGACTTGGGCTGCTAAAAACTAAAAATCTAATTATGGAATTAAAGTTTTCAAGCTTTTCAGTCATTTCAAAGTTTTTGATCATCTTCTGAAAGATTTTGTGTCCTGCATATGCATGCATGTATGTAGTATT
This sequence comes from Engraulis encrasicolus, assembly GCF_034702125.1. Classification (NCBI taxonomy): domain Eukaryota; kingdom Metazoa; phylum Chordata; class Actinopteri; order Clupeiformes; family Engraulidae; genus Engraulis; species Engraulis encrasicolus. Next base: position 25,829,341 of record NC_085875.1, read on the forward strand.
TACATAAAACATTTGGTCACAAAACTAAAACTTTAACGGGAATAAGTTTCCACAAAAGTTTAGAGTTCGTGGAACATGTTGGGGAATACAGTGTGAGAGGATTGGTTCAGACCATTAGTGGACGCGGCATGTCAATTACGCGATGCCCACAGGCCTGGTGTGGTGTGAGGTGTGGGAGAGATGTATTGTGCCTGGATGGCAGGGGACTATTATGTTGAGCTCTACGAGGTGCATGTATAATATGAAGAAATCTCTGAAGCCTGAGAGCTAACAGCATGTTACATTTTGTTTGTTTTTATGTGAGTTGGTGTGCATGTGTGTGTGTGTGCGTGCCAGTTACCATTAAAAAAATCCCAATGTGTTTATTTCAGTGTTTCTAATAAATAAGTCCAGCTGGTTATCCCATATGTGTGATTATTTATTGCTATTAACAATATACTGAAAAAAAAATCCTATCCACATAACAAAGGCGTGTAGTTTCAGGGAAAACAAAGACTCTTGTCATTAGCCATTTCACTTCCTGCGGAGAGATGCTGGTGTGTGCATTATAATCCTGTCTCATTTTATCGCCTGAGTAATCAGGAACATATCAGGGATCTAATTTGGTGTCGGTCGTACAAAAAATCCTTGATGCAGAAAGCAAAAAAACTCTGTCAGTTCATCTCGCCATGGTGGCAACATCGTTAAGTTCCTGTAATTACATTGTCTCAGTTTATTTGTGACTTTGAAAAACACTTGTGTGTTGTGCTGTGTTGCGTAAGTGAGTCCGAAATGTCTCATCTGGACACAAGTGCTGTTTAGGCAGAAGTCGCACGCTGTGCTGGTATTTATAATGCTTATTTCAAGGTTCCGTGACCACCGGTGGTGTCGGAATTTACATCACATTAGGGGAAGAATATCGATTGGACTAGACATCCTGTGTCCAGGCAGTGGCAGATATAGGGGTCTAGCAACAGTGACGGAAGGTGAGGTGTGTGTGTGTGTGTGTGTGTGTGTGTGTGTGTGTGTGAGTGTGTGAGTGTGTGTGTGTGTGTGTGTGTGTGTGTGTGTGTGTGTGTGTGTGTGTGTGTGTGTGTGTGTGTGTGTGTGTGTGTGTGTGTGTGTGTGTGTGTGAATGCGTGTGTGTGTGTGTGTGTGCGTGCGTGCGTGCGTGCGTGCGTGCGTGTGTGTGAGTGCGTGTGCATGAGTGTGTGTGGATGAGCGCATGTTTGGTGTATTTTATTGGAATTAGAGCTATGTGTGCGTGTTATGGGGTTGGGGGGTGGTCAGTACTTTACAGTTCTAAATTGTGTCAATGCAAACTCTATTTGCCAGGTAAATCTTCCAGAAACCATCTAGGTAGCTATCGATTGGCCTAGAGGTTCACCATCAACAATAGCGAAGTTCGCTTGCTGGGTGTCTTGCCAAGGGCCCCATTAAAAGCAAACCTAGAAGGAAAATAAGGTTTACACTGTAAACACACTAAAAGATTTACACAATACAAACACTGAATAATTTACAATACACTGTGGTACAGAGCACTGGCATGTATTGTTGACATGTTAGTTACAGTATAGGTGTATATGATGACATGAGAGTAATATATGGCCAGGCTCACACAGGATGTGCCGGCTCAGATCGATGCCCATATAAGGGCATCAGTGATCGTACGCACAATAGATGTGTCTAAACTGACGATATGCAGGTGGAGTAAAGCCTTCTTTCCTGGAGCACATTTCATTTGGATTAAGAAATCGGTGTAGTACAGCTCAATTCAGCACATTATAAATGAGAGATCATTCTCCTATCAATAGAGAGCAGTTGAAGGACGAACCTCCTTACACAAAATGGCACACTGTCTTGTGCTGCAGACGGCCTCTCTCTATTCTATTGCGCCTCTGTAGATGAGTGCCCACGACTGACCTTGGGGAGCTGAAAGGTACCACTTCCTGTGGACCAAACCATTTCAGAGTAAATGCTGCCGTGTTAATTCAAGTCTTACTGTAGTAGGACCAAGTCTACAGTCTACAGAGGAGTGTTCAATTTGACTATGTATTGAATTAACAATACATAATTTAATTGAAAAGTTGCTCTTTGAAGTAGTCTGAGGTTTTCTTTTGTCTCTGACATGTAAAGGTTTTATCCTTTACAAAAGACTTGATTCAGTTTGACATAATGAACCTCTCTCTTGAATTTACTCTTTAATTAACACCAATTAAACACTAAAGTAGTTATATTTAACTCCCACTGTGTTTACTGACATACATTGTAGACTTGGTATTGTCTACAGTTTTTTATAGAAAACAATACTTGTCGATTGCTGTAAAAAGCAGGTGCACACTGAGGAGGGCAGAGCGCCGAAACGCGTCTGTGTAAATAAAAAGAAACCTATGCATGGTGCGACCTTTTTTCATTTTTCTGTAAAAAGCAGGTTGTAATGACCCAGATGATGTAATCTTACAAGGAGTGCTCACTGTATTCAGCTATCCACACGTATGCAAGAAAACTAAATAATAACATATGTATGGAGTATAGACATAGAGCAGGGGTGTCAAACTCATTTTGGTCCGGGGGCCGCATACAACCCATGTGGACCTCAAGCGGGCCGCATTAGTAACATCATCGCGAAAAAAAAAACAACAACCTTAAAGCAGAGGATTAGTTTTCAGTACTATTGCGTTATCTTTTCAGCATGTTTTAAAAGTGTGTTGAATATGTAGAAAGCAAAGCAATATAGATAATCCTATGCAAAATTCATTGATTTCATTCATTCATGGCCAACCGTCAATGACTAAAATACGGGACAGTTCATTTTGGCGGGGGCTCTGGGGGTCTTCCCCCAGAAAATGTTGTATTTCTTAGATGTAATTTCCTGCATTTTAACGCACTTTAACATCCCGTTTCAGCTCAATACGAACCAATACAAATACAAATATATTTATTATTTAATTATAACCAATACCAATACAATACGAATGAGAAGTATTAACATTTGATCTCTATATATGAGGTCTATATATGAGCTTTATCAAATGCCTGTCACAGTACAAATTCAACTTATAATAGAAGTCTGATGTGCACTGTACTACATATACAGTATAAGAGAGAGAGAGTACCATTGGGTTAATGTCATGCAGGTCTCGATTTTGCCCCCAGTGCCGTAATTGCGCATTTCGGTTATTTCTTTGAAAAAGAAACCCCCCCCCCTTTTTTTTTTTAAACATCCAGGCCGGATTGAACCCTCTGGCGGGCCGGATGTGGCCCGCGGGCCGGATGTTTGACACCCTTGACATAGAGCATGAGCGAGGGGGTACCCATGCCATGACAAAAGGCTTAGCTCTTACTGCAGCAGGGGTCGCCGGCGACCCTATTCACCTGCTGAAAATGCTTGACTACATCATAACAACATTGCTATGACATCACAGAGAGCCATAGTGCTGCGCTAAGGGGTTAGGCAGTAAAGACAAAAGGTTGAGAAACACTGTTCTATAGCAACAAACATTGATAAAGTACCTTTATTAATCACAACAGTTGCTTCCCTATAGAGTAGGACCTCTAAGTCTATTGGGTATGTGTGTCACATCTCCCCCCTCCGCCTTGTCACTCAAGAGCTTCCCTCTCACAATCAGTCAGAGTAATTGTGCCATCTCTTGACGATACCCCTCAAAAAATGCAAATGAGGCCGGCGAATCAGAAAGGAAGACAATTATATTTCGAGGTTGTGTTCTAAGTTTAATTAGTACTGGCTATCCCCATGTGCATTCTGTAATTAGGAGACTTGTGGCCCCCGCTTTAAGTCCTTGCGGCCCAAGCATAATGACATCACGCCCCTGTGATTCAGATTTCCCAGCCTGGCAGGGCTGCGCGCATCATCAATTGAGCTGAGTGAAATACCAAAACACACCGCATACAAAAAGCTTTGGCCAGGCCTTCGTCTGATCTGAGAAGGCCCCGCCTACCCAATAAATGCAATACGTATAACCGGCGAGACGAGTGTCATGTGCGTTATGCCCCTTTTTGGGGGATAAGCAAGGTCTTGTTGGTTTTGGAAAAGATGAAACGAAAGACAAGGACCTGTAGGCCTAGACTAGCGTTGTTTGTGCTCAACATGCCGAAGACGTGTTGTGTGGTTGTCTGCTCTAATAATATACTGTAGTCAAACAGCAGTGGCTGAAGCATGGACAGTGTTTATTTAGGCTTGCCGATGTTGCATGCAAGTTAATGAGATATGCGGTTTGTTTTCCCCCAAAAGGAGCAGGACCGTTCGTTCACGAAGAAAGTACCGGGATGGTATAGTAATTTAGCATATATTATGGGCTTACAAGTGAACCCTAAAATAAAGTGTTACCAACTTTGATAACTTTGACAAGGGAAGAAAGATTTCTGTTATCTGAGATTATTGCTCTCCTTGTTGTTTTTTTCCTTTCTTGTATTTCTGTCATGGGCTGGGAACTGTGTGAGTGGCAGGTCCTAGGAATTAATTCATCAACTTGCCACCCCTGCTACTTCTTTGCCATGATAAATTCAACATTTCCGATCTGTTATTATGCTCTGAAGAAGGCGTCATGCTGGTACATGTATGCTCTTTTTCGTTAGTCTATCCTAGGACCTGTCACTTAATTTTAATGAGTAGTGGGTTATTCTGAGAAGAAGCTAACTTTTTTATTTCTCCAGCTCCACACAATGTAAGGGGGGCAGTTTCCCCATGTTGTTAGGATCTTTTACAGGCAGTCTGTTCAGATCATCTTTATGTTTTACAGCACATGTAAGATCATTGTATCGGTATGTCATCAGCACTAACACAGAGACTTTTGTTTCTTGACACAACTCTCGATGTGTTCCAGGAATTTGACTTGTGAGTGGACACTTAAAATCAATGATGATATATTGAAAATTGATATCCGTTGTGGTACTAGGTGTAGTACCACAGAATTAATGTATTATTTTATTTCTTGTTTTTACAGTGTTTTGAGACCATGTTGTATGGTGATACTGCACTTAAAGTAATACATATTATTATTATTATTACTACTACAAATAATACCTCCATTTCCATATCCCCTTTCCTTATGACATATCTCCCCCGTATGCATGCTGTATGGAGTCGTTCTATGTCACCTTGGGACCATTACACGCATCTGGCTATAAGCCCTGCCTTTAGAGTCGGGCATATGGAATAAAACTTGTGTTTAATCTGAGAAGAAGCCATTGACTTTGCCATAAAGCCTGGAGGTTACCCTGCGGCAAAACATGCCGATGGCAGGAAATAAATCCTGTCTTGCCACAGCATTGTTAATAACGGTGATTATTTTTCATCATCAAACAAGAAATAGAATTGGGAGTTGGGGGCTGCTTTTATAAATACACTGACATTTCTGTAGGTGTTCTTGAAGGGAGTCCCCCCGCACACACGCACACGCACACACGCACACACACACACACACACACACACACACACACACACACACACACACACACACACACACACACGCCGCCGCCGCCACCACTCTTCTCCTTCTACTTCAACCCTCACTTTCCTTGCTCTCTGTCGCCTGTTAACAGGACAGAAATAACCCCTTTGCTTGTCAACCCACAATCAAGTAAGAATCTGTCTCTCTAAGACCAGCCCTCAGTGTACAGTGTTGCCAGATTGGGCGGGTGCCCGCCCAATTGGGCTACTTTTGACAAGCGTCTGCGGGTAAAAACGGGAAAAATTGGCTATTTGGCCCATAGAAGTCAATGTAATTTATTGAATTTGGGCGGAATTTAGCGCATTTTGGCGGTTTTTGAGAGCATTTTGGGCGGGATTTGGTCAGACACATCTGGCAACACTGTCAGTGTACCGCGAAGGGTTGTAACTGTAAGGACCGATGTGCTGAAATGACGGATTGTCTGATAGATGGGGTTTATAATTAACTTCATCTTGTATTTGTCATTGGCCAGCCAGCCCAACAACAGAGCAGATGGGGTGCTGCTGGACTGATTTATTGAAGCTTCTCTGGAGTGGAGTCGAGTGAGTCTTAAATAGAAACAGAGTGTGTCAGTCAGCTTGTGCTGCAGCGACAATGAGTCACAAGGATGTCCTGGTGTCGTGCTGTACCGTACAGAACCCAGTGTGGGTTTGAGAGCAATATTAAGGTGTGTTACACTTTACAATATTGGCCTATTCACAGCTTTATAAACACTTTATAAATAATGAACTGATTATCAGCAAAAATGTTTATAAATAGGCAAGAAATACTATGCTAACACAGCAGACACAGCATAGTCGCAGCGGTCCTGGAAGTTTCTCCTCCAAAGACCAGAGGGCATGAAACCACATAAAACTCACACAGTACGAGTTGATTCCCACTCCACTGTGCAGTCATAGTTTGGTTATTACTCATTTACAAACATTTGTAAATGCTTTATTAAATGTCAATTGTTATTAAATGTTAATAAAATGATTATAAAGCTGTGAATAGAACGTTATTGTAAAGTGTTACCGGTGTGTCATTTTTCAGGGACATTGCTCAAAACTATGGGGGTCGCACTGAGGGGGTGAAAGACATCCTGATCAACACATTGAACATTGAGGAAAGAGCGATATAAACATTGTAGGTTGATGGGTACCAAAGATGAAGGGGTGAGTCACCCCTGTTCTTCTATCTCCACTTACAGTCTTTGTCTTGTATTTGTCATTGGCCAGCCCAACAACAGAGCAGATGGGGTGCTGCTGGGCTGATTTATTGAAGCATCTCTGGAGTAGAGTCGAGTGAGTCTTAAATAGAAACAGTGTTTGTCAGTCAATTTGTGCTCATGGACATGGATACTTACATTGTGTTGTCAGGCTGTTAGGCTTGACAGAACCCTGCAAGGGCTACATAGAGCTTCAATAAGGGCTGGAAAAAAGCTATCAAACTTTCACAAGTAACGTTATTCATGTTTCAGGGTTGTGAATGAAGGTAATCTACTACGAAATGGTTAGTGTGTGGGGGTTTTATATCATTTTAAAGGTTTTATATCACAAGTTGTTCAATAAGAAGATGACCAGGGAAGAGAATGGGATGGGAAGTGCTGTGTGACTCTACTGTATAACCGCACGGATACACCTAAAAAGCTCTAATACATCAGATATGACACATGAAATAAACATATTAACATCAGTGCCGCTTGATAAAATCTGATAGTTTACAGTTAAAAAAAAAGGTGCAAAATAACTGAAAATAGTTTACACTGTTGTGTGCTTGAACAAAATATATTAGTTTATATTCAAGAAAAATGTAACAAATTAAATATAATTAATATTCCTGCGTGTTTGAGCAAAATTATTTTAAAAATCCCATGTGCAACACACCTGGGTTCCACTGACCTTGATGGCGGAGCTAAAGGCGACTTTTCAAAGGTAGCAGAAGGATTTCTTTGCCACAACATTTTAGGGCAGCCTTAGAGAGGACAAAGGTCTGTGAGTGTGTATACGTGTGTGTGTGTGTACATAGTGTGTGTGTACGTGTGCATGTGGATTCATAACAGTCGGCATTTGAACACAGTTATACTCAGATCAGATGGCCTTGGACTCATAATAGGCAGTGTGTGTGTGTGTGTGTGTGTGTGTGTGTGTGTGTGTGTGTGTGTGTGTGTGTGTGTGTGTGTGTGTGTGTGTGTGTGTGTGTGTGTGTGTGTGTGTGTGTGTGTGTGTACGTGTACATGTGCATGTGGACTCATAACAGTCGGTGTGAAAAATGGCCTTAGTGAAAGTGGGTTGGTGAGGCTGCAACCAGCACAACCAGGTCTCCACTAGGGCCCTTGGTGCAACACACACACTCTGACACACACACACACACGCATGCATGAACACACACACACGCACGCACATGGGTAGATGACGGATAGGCAGCAAAAAACATTTTTTTCACAAAACATTGTTTATGAGGGAAAAAAGTATATGTCTACGTAGTGCAGCAATTAATCTTTCAAAAAATCCAAGTGGTCACAATGTTGGTCTATTCATTGATTATTTATTTACGTTGATAAAGCAATTTGCTGAAAATATGTCCTTTGGTGTGACTTTAAGAAATAAATATATTAAGTAATGTAGAAATGGCTTGATGGAGTTTTATGAACATTGTTACACTCTTCATATTTATTGCAATTTTTTAAAGTCTTAATTTAATGAGAAATTACCATTTAAGTATTTTTTTTCCCATTAGATGTGAGATTATTAGAAACCTTCGAGGAAAAACAGGAATATCTTTCTTTTAAATGTTCAAAATTGTCCGAATTTATACTAACTTTTCAGGGACGATAATTTGTTCTTCCCGAATGCAATATTCAGTGTTTATCAGACATATTGTTTAGCTCAAACAAATATTTGAGCGTTTAAAACATGTCACACCGTAGGACATTCATGTCACGCTAAAGGACAGAAATGCAAAACTGAGCCAGAAACAAATATATCAACATGATTATTTTGTCTTTTGATCATAATATAATGTTGTAGTCAATATGGACTTCACTTTACACTTATAAGTCTTTGAATCGTCGATTATCAGCCTATCGTAACTCTTAATGACAGCCATGCGGTCATTGAATGTAACCTGCAAAGACTCATACTGAAGTGTGACCTTGGCATGACCATCACACTTTTGTAGGTATGCTATGACTGTCACACCATTGAACCTGTAGTGTGTAGTGGCCAGTGCCTGTTTGGTATCTCAAGCTGGACAGCACATTTATGCTGTATATTGAGCTCTCCACAGCATACTTCATTCATCTATACTCCTCTATATACTCTCTCACTGATCTTTTCTTCACTGTTAGCGTTATATTTTATGGTTTCAAAGCACCATTAATTACATTATATATCATTTGATAGTATCTAAAATGAACAGCAAATATTCATCAACAATGCATCAAAGTATAAATTCCAAAGGCCAATAAAGGAATAAATAATTTGAATACACAATATGTATCTAGTCAAACAACAAAACAAAAAAAATATGTACTACCAGTTGTTTTAAAAGCTTTTTCTCAAATATCTAGTCCATTGGTGTGACCTGCTTGTCCTTTGGTGTGATACTCCAAAGTGTCACACCATAGGACTTACCATCACACCATAGGACTTTTACCATCACACCATAGGACTTTTGAGCTTTGGAGTTAATTTAAAGCCATGTCGTTGCCAACTGAAATACAATTTCACCTGTACTAAGATGCATTTTCATACATCTACATAAGAAAAAAATATGAAAAATATACACCATTGTCAAAATGTATTTTATGGCTGTCACACCAAAGGACTACAAAACTAATACATCTTGTGGTAGCAAAACATAATTGATTGACTGAAGAAAAATCTAACATCCACCCTTGCCATTGGCTTCTTAAGGGTCTAAAGTCACAATTTATGTACCGCTGGAGCTTCAACAATAGATAATTATGCACAGAATTAACCAAAAATATGATGTCACACCACAGGACATTATTTTCTGCGACAAAGTTTCATAAGTCCATACGGTCTCAGAAAAACTGGAAAAAAATTAAGCATTGCCACTTGCTAAAATAGACACCTTGAAAAACATGCCAGGGCTGTTTAGACAAATGACTGAGCTTTGATTATTTATTTAAAAATGTTTTAATATGGAGAACCAGGCTTGCCTCAGTCACACCATAGGACAAATGTGACATTTGACTCAAAATTAAGTATACTTATTTAAGCTCTGGATTTATTACACATTACTTTTTCACAACAATGACATTAGTTTAATCATTTAAAGCATTGACAATTTTGAAAGCATGAATTTACTTAATTTTAAGAGCCTGCGACAGCAAAATTTACACGTCACGTCATCTACCCACATACACACACGCAAACACACATACACACACACGCATACACACACGCACGCATACACACATGCACACACACACATGCATACATGCATACATGCACACACACACAAACACACAAACACACACACACACACACACACACACACACACACACACACACACACACACACACACACACACACACACACCACACACCACACACACACACACACACACACACACACACACACACACACACACACACACACACACACACACACACACACACACACACACCCCTCCTTAATGTCTTTGTGGGGCCCTCCCATTGTCTTCCATTCATATTAACCCCAACAATAGCTAAAGAATGCAAAAATGTGCCCAAACCAACCTGTCAGTGAAGAAATGTTTGGTAACACTTTATTTTAGGGATACATCTATTAGCACTAATGCATACAATATGCCTCTATAAGTAACTTGTAAGGCATTTACAAAGCCAAATCAAACATTTGTTAGGCATGTATTCGCAAATGTCCTGTTCATGCACAAAAAGGGATTTATTACCAATTTAACCTTAGTAAGGACCTAGTAGGCCTTAGCGTTTGCTTAGTACATGCCTTACAAGCTACTTATGCAGACATTAACATTGTATTAGTGCTAATAGATGTATGTTTTTACACTTTTAGTTGGCCTATGACCAGTAACAACAAAACTAACCCAGCAAAAGGGGTCAAACCAAATGGGGTCCAGGATTAGGAACCTTCTTGGGGAGCTCCAGTAGCAGTGGTTTCACGAAGGTAGTTTGGTGCAGCACACAAACACACACACACACACACACACACACACACACACACACACACACACACACACACACACACACACACACACACACACACACACACACACACACACACACACACACACACACACACACACACACACACACACACACACAGATACATACTGTACTCTATGTAAAGCCACAATGGGTGTGTATTAATGATGAAATTATTTGTGGCGATTCTAGACAAACTGTCGGTTCTCTTTCAGTTGACTCACTCGACATCAACTTTGGGAAGCACTCGGTGCAGACCATTTGCCGAAGCTCTATTCAATCACGCTGCAAGGCCAATGAGCTGTGACGTGAGCGGGCCCGCCAACAGTCAAAACTGTTCTTCACTTCAGCTCATGTCACACTGACCTCTTTTCGACATTATCATCTTTGTTTCAGAGACACAATATGGAAAGGGACTGTAAGAAATATATAAATTGCATCCAGCTTGGATTTTTATTTGTGTGTATGTGTGTGTGTGTATGCGCACGTGCCTGTGTGCGTGTGCATGTGTGTGTCTACGGGTTTGTGTGCGTGCGTGCATGCGCGTGTGTGTGTGTGTGCATGTGTGTGTACTCTATGTGTGCGTTACACTCCATCAAATAGTATTGGTTTATAGCAACATGAAGGGAGAGACGTCATTTAGACACTGTAACTGGCAGCATGGTGATTTCACCACCTTCAAATAAATTCATGGGGAACATATTGACAACCAGGCTGCCGTCCTGCTGTCTGCATGGGGGATGCAAAAGCACCTTCACAGCGCTTCAAATCAGACGCACACACTGAAACGTGACGTAAAACACACACATGAATGCACGCACACACGCATGCACGCGTACATGTACACACACACATAAAACACACACCCACTCACAAATACACACACACACAAATACACACACACACACACACACACACACACACACACATAAAACACACACCCACTCACAAATACACACACACACAAATACACACACACACACACACACAGTCAGACAGAGACAGACAAACACTTAACACACACAAACAGACAGACAGATAGATAGACAGACAGCCAGATGCACACAGACACACACACACACACACACACCAATCGCTCCTCCATGTCCAGCCTTGAGACCCGCTATGGTATTACACACACACGCCCACAGGGATGGCAGGCTCATTATTACGACGTGGGGTGCAACTGCATGCTCACTGGCTCTCCTAGTGAGAACAGGAAACACCCTAAAATGGAAGATAGAGGGTGCTCTACGAGTGGCTAGGAAAGAGAAAAAAGAGAAGAGATGGGAACATCAGACATGATAGAGAGATGGAGAGAGAGGGGGGAGCTGGAGAGAGTGAGAGCTGGGGGATAGAGAGTGGTCCTGGAGTGGCTCATGAACGGAGGAGAGAGGGAATATCAGATGTGAGAGAGAGAGAGAGAGAGAGAGAGAGAGAGAGAGAGAGAGAGAGAGAGAGAGAGAGAGAGAGAGTTAAAAGGGGATTCTGGAGGAGAAAGGGTGGTGTAGAGTGGCTTATAGAGGGAGGAAAAGAAGAAGAGGGGGAACATCAGATGCGCATCTGTGATTTTGAAAGAGGGGCGGTTGAGGGGGACTAGAGGGATGCAACTCCCCATGTGACGATAGGCAGCAGGAGAGAGGAGGGAGTGAAGAAAAGGAGGAGAGAGAAAAGAAGAGAGGAGAAGAGAGGCGACGGTATACAGGGACGGAGAGACAGTGGAGATGGCAATTAATCACACTGAGACTCAAGCTCCGAGGAGAGGAGAGGAGAGGAGAGGAGAGGAGAGGAGAGGAGAGGAGAGGAGAGGAGAGGAGAGGAGAGGAGAGGAGAGGAGAGTGGGGATAGATTGAGGAGAGGAGAGGAGACACACATACACACACACACTCAAGCATAGGCCTCTGTTCAGCGGAGAGGAAGAGTTAGAGGAAGAGGAGGCGGCCCCCAGCCATTTTGAAGGCCTGAGGAAAAATAAAATAGGCCTATTATTCCCCCAAATGAGCAGGTCAGAGCAGTTGCCATCGTATATACTCTCCCAGGGCCCACACACCACACAGCACTAGCAAGGCAAACACTCCACTGCACACAGCAGCAGCAAGCTGCTTACACTCAGCACACACAGATAGGGGGAAGAAGGGAGAGGGGGGTGGAGGGGTGAATAGAGCTTGAAAGTGACGTCACTTCCCCCGATTTCATGGGACCTCAACAGTGTTTTTAGCCGAAAATCGTAGCATGTAATCCAATGGCGGTATTAAAATGATATTTCGATCCCCTTCGAATTGTGCCACGAGCTCCACATACAGGTATGTTGTTTCTGATATTTTTGTTTAAATTTTCGTACGAAACTCCAAACGATGTAGAAAGGTGTGCTTCTTCACATTTTTCATGCAGACGGTCTCGGAACAAAACATTCATACTTCTGCATGAAAAATCTATATCTAACCTCTTAAACAGCAGCCCAGCGCATATAATGACTGAAATCAGAAGATATTTTCTCGCTATCATGTTGTTAAATGGTCAGCTTAGGTCCCGTGAAATACAGAACTAAGGGGCGGGACTTTCAAGCTCTATGGATGGAATGGGGGGATGTTTGGTTGGGCAGATAGTGAGAGAAAGAGATCATTGAATTACATTGCATTACACTCACTGTTCAAATCCAAAATGTTCACTGTGGCATCACAGAGCAGGGATTCTGTGTTAGTTTGTGTGCTTGATATGGTCGGTTTCTCGATTCTTGTCGTTTCTAACCGTCTTAAGACCGTCTTAAAGGGACAGTTTGGTCAATTTCAACATGCAGTTGTGTTGCTCACGCTACCCTTGACTTGTCAGTACCTGGTGATGCCACATTTTTCGGCTCAGCCCTTTCCGAGATATGAGCAATTCTAATGGGGGCAGCGTTTGTTTACATTTTTAAAAAATGAAACATAGGCCAACTCCAAATATTTTCCCAAAAGGTACTGCTGTTTGCTAGTTGTCTGCTGATGTTTTATAACCTTTTGGATGTTTTGTTCATTACAATGACCAGGATCTCGGAAACGGCTGAAGAAGAAGAAAAAAAAATCTCAGGCACTGACAAGTCCAGGGTAGTGTGAGCATTACAACTGCATGTTGAAATTGACCAAACTGCCCCTTTAAGACCGTCTTACCGTTCCCTTGGATTTAGTGGTGAGCGTCGCTGTCAAGAGAGAGTTGAGTCGCTCTTACGAAGGACGTTGCTACCGTCGTTAGCAAAGACGCTTTCGAGATACGGACCCCTGGTCGGTTTGGTGCCCAGATGTTTGATAGCCAGGATCCAATTTCTGTCACTATTTTATGTTTTATTTCATCTTCTGTTTTACCAAGGGCGTAAAGGCCCTTTTAGCACTAGCAACAACAGCAGTATAATCCCTGCAACAGTACCTACTATAGGTGTTGCAGTGCTGTAACACTCCTGGGGATCTCTGTACAAATGTGCCCAGCTGCAGAATCATAAGTCATAAAGTCCTCCATTCCATTCCATTACAAAAGGCATCGGTAGCTATTATCCAACTGTTCATTGTGAGATGATGTTTCGGCAATGGCTATTTCCACTGTAATTGTCTTCCAAAAAAAGAGAAATGAATGAATAGGGAACACCTATGAAATGTATCAGAGTACTTCACACATCACATTTCACATTGCAACTGTATTCTCCTTCTGTTTTCATTTTAATACAGATGCATCTTCTGTTGTTTGAGGTGATGATTCAACTTTAAATATAAGCTCCAAATTTCAATCGCGGTTTTCAGGAAACCGTTGTTACCGGCCAATAAGCGAGTGCACTTGTGAACATAATAAAATATGTCATCAACAATCAGTGATTGGTAAGAGGTCATTTTAAAGCTGAGCTCACTCCTCCCGCCCAAGTGCTCCAGGGCACCGAGGACCAGACCTAAAATGAATTACGAAGTAATTAATGTGCTCTGATAAAACCTGGCCTGCTTAAGCCCTCAAATAACTTCTTCACTGCAAAGTTCATGCTTTTGTATTTGCAAACTTTGAATACAAACTGAACACTGATGTCTTTGCCAGAATTGCATTAGTCACGACCAACTCTTAGCAGCGGAGGAGGAAATGGAAGTGGATACCGTCGTTGAAATACTCAGAAAGAAGAAAACAATAACCAAATAGGCTCTGACATGGAAGCCAAAAGGCAAAAAGGATGACAGACAGACGGAGAGCCAGCTGGGGGAGGACAGTACAGCCGAGGATGAAGAAAGAAGGGCTTATGGCAACAACTAGAGTGGAGGGCCGAGAGAGGAGAAGATGAAGAAATTTGCCCGAGATGGCTGTGGATACAATATGTGGGCACAAGCACACATTGACATTGACATTAACGTGTGCACACGCATGCACACACACACACACACACACACAACCAGGGGCGCCGCCAGAAATGTTTGGCCCCATAAAAAAAATCGAATTTTGGGCCCCCTTAAGGGCCCCTGTCAGTGCTTCGCCCCCCTTAAGGGCTCCTATCAGTGCTTGGGCCCTTAGAATCTGTACCACTTTTCCCCCCCTAGCGGCCCCCATGCACACAACCCAACCTTTATATCTTTGTGGGGCCCTTATAGGGCCCTTCCTATCTTTGTGGGGGCCTTCCATTCATATTTATGCTAACAATAGCTGAAAAATGCTAAACTGTGCCCAAACCAAAACAATCCATAACCCTAACCTGTCAGTGAGGAAATGTTTTTGCACTTTTACCTTTACAAGTAACAACAAAACTCCCCCAGCAAAAGGGGTTAAGACATGGAGCTGGGCCCCCAGCATGTGAGTGTGCTCCAATAGCAGTGGCCTCACGAAGTAGGATTGGTGCAGTACAGGCACACACACACAAACACACACCTCCATGTTTCAGTTGATTGTGTACTGGTATGCATGTATTGTGTGGTGCTGTGTGTGGGCAAATGTGAGTAGGCTATTGTGCGTGTACTGTGCACATGAATGTACAGGTTGTGTATACACGTGTGATTATTACAATGTACCATGTCTCTGTCTGTCTGTCAGCCTGTCTTGTCACTCTGTGTCTCTGTCTCTCTCTCTCTCCCTATCTCTGCCTCTTGCGGGAACTGTTCGTAATAGCTACATGATTTACCAAAACATTGCATGAAAAAGCCAAGCAATTTATTATGTAAGTGCAGGCTTTAAAGTCTAAGGAGTTGCAGTGGGCCCTTACTATGCACAGTGGGTTAAATGTCACGATTTCTTCATTCTCTCCCTCCATCACACGCTGCCATTCTGCTTTCTCAATTGAGCCGGACCGTGTACACATATCGAACCGCAAGGCAAACACCCAGACAAGTCAACACAAGTCAGTTTGAAGTGGAATACCGCCAGTGTCTCTCGTTCTTATTCTCACTCTTGCTCTCTCCATCTCTCTTTCTCTTTCTCTCTGCATCTCTCTCTCTCTCACACACACACACACTCTCTCTCCCTCTTTCTCTATCTATCTCTCTTTTCTCTATCCCCCTGTCCCCCATCCAGGAAACCTGCTGGCAGCAAGTGTTGTGGTCTGGCCCCTTACTCGCTGTGCAAAGGGCTCATCTCCAAGCACGCACACACACACACACACACACACACACACACACACACACACACACACACACACACACACACACACACACACACACACACACACACACACACACACACACACACACACACACACACACACACACACACACACACACACACACACACACACACACACAGGCTGTGGTCTGGCCCCTGACTCGCTGTGTGAAGGGCTCAGCTCCAAATGCTGAGTTTGTGGCCTGGGCTCAGTTCAGGACACGGCTTATTAGTGTATCTGTGTGTGTGTGTGTGTGTGTGTGTGTGTGTGTGTGTGTGTGTGTGTGTGTGTGTGTGTGTGTGTGTGTGTGCGTGTGCGTGTGCATGCGTGAATGTGAATGTGAATGTGAATGTGCATGTGCATGCATGTGTGTCTGTCTGTATGTGTGTGTGTGCGTGTGTGTGTGTCTCCGTGTGTGGCCATGCACGTCAAAGGGAACACTGCCATGTAGTTCTCCACACCTGATCCTTTCATTTGCTGCTGCCTTTGACCTGAAAGTTCACGCGCGGCCCTCTACCTCCGGCGGATAATGAATGGTGAAATTGAAACTGAACTAGAAGAACTGAGGCAAAACACACACACATGTGCACTACAGACTGTACGTGACCTTGTATGTACTGGGTGTGGGGTCCTTTCAGATGAATTTGTCCCGGGCCTGACCAAAGCTGTCAGCGGTGTGTGCGGGGCAGGCGGTATTGTACATGTCAGTGAATCAATGGATGGATGGATAGACCTATGAACCTCTACTCACTAACCCCAATTAACATTCTCAGCAGGCCTGACTATTGAACCACATGCATCCATACATACAGTACATCCTCCATACATACCTCTGCACAAAAAATGCTCAATTCAGCCACAAAATATGAAACATTCATGACCTACAGTAACGTACACAGATGTTGTGAATGAGACGACTTTGAGGTTGAGTGCAGTGGCAGCCTGTGCAGTGCGAATACGTAACATCAAGATGTGTTTGCCAGAGAAACAGGCAGCACCCACCCAGACAGGTGGGCAGGTACCGCAGGCAGACAGCATCTCATCCCATCCCATCCCATCCCTGCTGCTCCCCTGCTGTTCATCCCCCCGGTGTTTGTATTTTGCTCATCATCACACCCTTTGATGGACAGGTGGTGGTGCTGAAGCTGGATGCCGATCCTGATGCTGTGACTGCTAATGATGCTGGCAGGGGGTTCCATTTTCCCATAGAGCTCCGTAGGGATGGATATGGATGGAGGGATAGGGAGGAGGGTGGGCTGGGTTGGTATGACGGATGCAGAGATGAGAAAGAGATAGGCAGGGAAACAGAGAGTGAGGAGGGCAAAGGGGTCAGTTGTACCAGACCCAAGGAGAACGGGAACCCCTGAATTTGGCCCTCATTACATTGTATGTATTGAGTCGGGGGGGTCTGTCAGATGGCTTTTTTCACGGCCCGGCTGAAGCTGTCAGTGGCCCTGGGGCTCCATGTGGATGGAACGATGGAGGGAGGATGGGCTGGGGTTACACTGTATGAATTGATTGGTGGGCCTTTCAGATGACTAAGTCCCGGACCCGGCCAAAGCTGTCAGTGGCCCTAGATGTGAGCATGGGGTTGGTGAGCGAGTTGGAAATATGTGGTGCACTGCACAGCACAGACTAGAGCTCAGCTGCTCTTCTCCGCTGACTTCAAAGTCCTGGTATACTAGGGGTGGGGTAGGCGAGGCTAGGCTAGGGGTCCAGGGGGATAGGGTGCGACTCCCATGAAACAAGCATCAAACAGCCTCCATTTTGTTTGATGGAGCGAAGAGGACGTACGGAAAAAAAGAAAAAAATATGGGCCCTACTCACAACAGCTACAGAAGTTGCTGTCATTGCTTCGGCACCGTAAGTTGAACTTCAAAGAAGGGAATAAAAAGGACAGGAAATGAGACGGCTGTCGGTATTGGTGTCATGACGATGTTCAGTAAGGACATTCTTTGTTCTGAAAAGCATCAGCGGTGGGCAGACTTTAGTTAGGACGTTGCTGTTGACAAAGGACATCAAAAACACTCATTTTTTTACAAGACGATTCACATCAGCTTTGAAGGTAGAAGGTACATGTGTTAATATTTCAGAGTGAATTTATATACATGCACATAGAGTATTTGTGCAAAGTCAAATTACCATAAATGAGAGTAAAAGTAAAAGAAAATGTATGGTGTAACTATTTCTACAAGCACATGATATTACATACCAATTACACTAGCTAATGTCATTAAATTACATAAGAAATAAGTGAGTGAGTGAGTAAGTAAGTAAATCTTAAAGGTACACTACACTGTGCAGGAAATGGTCAAAAAAGGTACTGCAACTATGCTGCTCATTGAAACTGTGCTGCCTATTGCCAAATTTGATCTTTAAATGAAAGTTTACTAAGTAATTAATACATATTTTGTAGTATGGGCCAAGTACAGTCATTTTTACAGCTAAAAATGGCTATTTTTGGAAATTCAAACTGGCAGACCATGGAGAAGATCCCCCTTTTCATGTATGAAAAGTGCAATTTGTCCAGTCATAATGAATACTTAGCATTTGATAGTGGTGGTAAGTATTCATTAAAAAGGTAACATTAGTGAATGGGCAGCATGAATTCTGCAAATAAACAACTAAAAATCTCACACAGTGTCCCTTTAACTGCTGCACAACATTGCTTGAAGATGAGGAGTAAGGATATTTTATTTTATCTGTAATTACATTTATAATGATGTACGTAATTGCGAGCTATGCTAGCTGGCATCTGACTTGCTTGTCGATATGGCTACACAATGCCTCATCATCATTCAGCAAAGAACCACTTGCCTGCCACACTAAAACTTCTTGAATTTGGAGTTTTTCCCAGGATTTGACTGCATGGGGACCAAAATAATCTCAATATGAAAGAGCAGAAGCTCCAAAATCCTGCCTGCAGGCGGTCGAAGGAGGCGGGTGTCGGGAGAACTGGAGGGGGAAGAGGTCAAATTTGAGATGCAGGGAGTCTGTGTGTGTGTGTGTGCGTGTGCGTGTGCGTGTGCGTGTGCGTGTGCGTGTGCGTGTGCGTGTGCGTGTGCGTGTGTGTGTGTGTGTGTGTGTGTGTGTGTGTGTGAGTGTGTGTTCCTAGTCCTAATGAATACTTAGAAGTTGGTGGTGGTAAATATTCATGAACAATGTGTGAATGAGCAGCATGCATTCTGTAAATAAACTACCAAACCATTATACTGCACCTTTAAAGTGTGTTGAATCTGTTGTT
>NC_085875.1:25853801-25856301 GCF_034702125.1 Engraulis encrasicolus
ACTCCATCCCCATGTCAATTCTGTGATTTCCACTCCTATCCATTCTACAGTCATATCCACAAAAGCTGTGGGTAACTAACCTGCTGATCTCTGGATCAATTACCGTCTGCTCCTATGCTCATATCCATTTTGCCTTTGTATCCCAGCTCCCACAGCCACACAGTCTGTGTATCTGTATATCTGTCCGTTTTTTCGGATGTCCACCAACAGTCTGCAGAGGCGACACATTCCGAGTCAAATTCACTCTAGAAAACAGACCAACAAACACACAGACACACACCATGACAACTGAATTGCGGGCCACAAATGGCCCTTGGGCTGCACATTGGGCATGCTTTCCCTAATCCCCATTCAGCATCCCCATGCCTATACTCATTCCCCATCCCCATTTCAATTCTGCATTTGTGGAAATACTCCAATCCATTCTACAGCCATATCCACAGAAGCCGTGGATGACACGGTGATACCTTCATCACAGGATCAATTACCATCTGCTCTCGTAACTCACCACCCTGTGCGATTGGATTGCCTCATGCCTCAACTTGTCTGGAAGATGACAGGGAAATGAAATGGGAGAGAATAGAGATGATAGAAAGAGAAGTGTAATGTGATATGCAATAAAATACAAGGAGTTTTAATGGCTGGATGTGCTCCTGAATGTGATCAGTGTATTATCTGGCACTCTCCGAAGTTGCGGCTGATTAAATGCCATACTCGCAGGGATTTGTTTTGACATGTACTGCGGCAGAAGGTAATGATATGACTAAATTATAGCCATGTGTCCATCATTTTGTTACATTGGCAGGGAGGGATGCATATACATATCCAAGGCCGCTAACAGCTTTGGCATCTGAAAGGGTCCCCCTCTTTATAAATACAGTCATGGCCGTAACTACCATTGAGGACACAGAGGTCATGTCCTCTGTATTTTTTTCAGTAGTGTAAAATTTATCTATGATGAAAATTATCCTCAAGACAGTGATGAATAAAAACAAACTTAAGAGTTTGACAGAAATATTTGAAGCATTTTAAATGTACGGTATACAGTACAGCACGCATTATGTTACCTCGGTATTTGAAAATGTCTGGTTACAGCCCTGAATACAATTTAATGAGCACCCAATTCTTGGCTCCTTCTGGGCCCAGGACAGACCCTTTTGACCCCCCTCATATATCAGGGTTAGAGGTGCACCGAAATGAAAATTTGTGGGCGAAACCGAAACCGAATAATAATTAATCACTTGGCCGAATACCGAAACCGAAACCGAATATTACAATTCAGTTAAAAGTTATCAAAATGCAGATTTTTCACTCTTTTTAAATATTGCTTAAATCTACGGCTCACAATAAATGTTTGGACATGTTTTTGAAAGAAAATAAATGTGTATTTGAAGACTTCAAATGTTAGGGTAACACTTTACAATAATGGTACATGAATAATAACGGAATAATGTTGGAAGTAATGTATGATTCATGGTGAATTAACACGTAATTTATGTATGCAGTGATGTCTAATCTATTATTAGTCAATGGGGAGTCACTATTGTAGTCATGATGACTCACCATTAAGTAATTGTGGTACAACCAAGGGTAGTTAATGGTGTGAATTACAAGTGTTAATATATCATATATTAACACTGCTGATGAAAATCCTGATATATTGATCCAATCATACATGAATCCAACCTTAATTAATGATGCGTGCGTAATGATGGAATAATGTTGTAAGTAATGTCATCAGAGATGTGGACTCGAGTCCTGTGACTCCGACTTGAGTGTGACTCGAGTCAGGGGTGTGAAGACCAATCTTTTGTGTTTTGTTTGCATCCAGTTTTTAATAACCTATCTCTGTGGTTCTCAACCTTTTTTAAGGAAACGCCCACTGGACCTCATCGTAAGCCTCCCAACGCCCCCTTGACCTGATCATAAGCCTGCCAATGCCCCCCTTAGTATTCAAAAATAAAATTGACTAACCCCTTTAATGGGAACTAAACCCCGCCCCCTCTCACCTGTATCCTTCTCAACGCCCCCCTATAGAGCTCTCCAACGCTCCCTAGGGGGCTGTACCGCCCCTGTTGAGAAACGCTAGCCTATCTAAATAAATTTAGACCTGCATGGATAGAGCAATATTGTGTTTTCAAAGGGCACACTTCTTTAGAATAGGCTAGGGGGTTTTAAGACTCATTGTGAAGCTACTATGGTACCAATGCCATTTTTTGTATGTATAGGCCTTTCTGGGTAATTTCATGCATATCAATGTGTGAGTCAGTGTAGTAGGCCTATTTTCAGGCCAGAAATAAGGTCTTGAAAAAAATCTAGCCCCCTGACCACTTTCACCTAGGCATCCCTGGCTTAGTCTATTTTTTCCTCAGTGAAATTAAAATGGTTTTACAACCAGGGCTAGTTATGACCTGCTCCTGCAGTTGACCCAGCACCTGCATATACAGGCGAGCCTGTAGCCTCAGGGGCCAGGAGGTGTAGCGATAGTAGGACCGAGAGA
>NC_085875.1:25863801-25876301 GCF_034702125.1 Engraulis encrasicolus
GGCTCAACATTTCGCTGGTTGATCAAGGAGGGCCATGTGGTTGAAAACGAGGCATTTTTGAACTGTATAAGTGAAAACACGATTTATTAGGACACTTGTTTGTGGCTGTGGTCATCACATGCATTCACTGCTACGACGGCTCGAATTTGCCGCTCCACCTACAAAGGGGCCCTCGCTGGCTAGCTAACCTGTCGCCAATAACACAGAGCTAGGTATCCAACCTTGTATTATATGCCTGCCCCAAATTCTAATAAGATCCATGTCATTAAAAACGAGACATTTGGGAGCTTTGAAAGTCTGTAAGTCGCTTACTAAATAGATGGGAATGACACCTAGAGTCTAGCGGCTAGCCAATCTGTCCTCAATTACACAGAGCTAATATCCAGGTGTATTAGTTATGGGTATACAGCTAGCTAGCTAACACCGAACATGCCATGTTGACAACAATCATAAATATAACCATTTAACAAGCCCCAAATTGCTCAACATTTCGCTGGATGATCAAGAAGGGCCGTGTGGTTGAAAACGAGGCATTTTTGAACTATGTAAGTGAAAACACGATTTATTAGGAAACTTGTTTGTGGCTGTGGTGATCACACGCATTCACTGCTACGACGGCTCGGAGTTGCCGCTTCACAAGACAGCTGTGACGTTACACAGAAGTGTGTGGGGATTGGTTGTTTGCCATCCAATTGCGTGGCGTTGAGTGCTGAAGCAACCGTTTATCCCGCCCACACTGCTGCCCAGCCCTCCTAGACCCTGGTACAGCTTTTTGCTGTACGGGTCTAGCTCGCTAGGCTAGCTGTTAGCAGCTCACAGCTGTCACTTAGACACAGAGTGTGTGTGTGTGTGTGTGTGCGTGTGTGGATCATTTCCAATGCCTGTTGAGTGCTGTATCTCTGCATCTTCGTTCCTTGGAGAGGAGCTTCTTTCACCACAAAATTCTTGAGGGAAATGAAGCAGTAGTCCACATGCACTGGTATTTATCCATCTAACAATTGCCAGGTTGCATTCACATGAGTCGTTATGGTCACATGGCATGGGAGATTCACATGTTACAGTTTTTCTCGATTGGTTTGGCTAATTTCTCGAAACTGAGATGACATTCTCAAAACAACACGGACAAATCCCCAAACCAACTTGCAATTTCCCAAAACACAATGGCATTTTTCATTGCTTTTATCAGATATCAAATGCTTTGTACATGTCTCAAATGTTTAGTACATCTCTGCAGATGGATGTGTACAAATACCCTTCAGTTGACACATTCAGCATACATTTAGCACATTTTCCAAATAAATTGACCTTGCTTATCTAAACGAATTAGACAATTTTCAGTCTAATGGTTGCCCTCTCCAAAACACGTCAGCATTATTTCATTGTGTAAGTCATCATATGCAAAGTGGTCTACGCAATTCCCAAAACAGTCAAGGACATCATATTTTAAGAATTTCATTACATAGTAAATTCATGACAGTGTTCAACAGGTCAGATGGTATTGTAACTTTACTAGTTAAAGTTAAACTAGATAAATAATTTTACAACCGTGTATACTACAGTTTCCTCTGTTATTTGGCTAATTTCATGACATTTTTTCAAACGACATTCTGTTTTGAACAATTGCTAGTTGCTTTGGCATTTGTCCATGTTATTTTGAGAATGTTATCTCTGTTTTGAGAAATGAGCCAAAGACAGGCAGTGGCAGTGACATAGTCATTCTTTTTTGCATTTTGTATGAAAACAACAAAACATTTCTAAATGCCCTTTTCACTTTTATGCTGCCAACACATTTGTTTACAAGATTCAAACTTCAAAAGTCTTGGCTAGATATATTTATTGTGTGTTTTCTTGAACTTTTTGAAGACCTCTGAAACCTGTTTTTTTGTACAGTTGTGTTTATACTCAATTTAAATAAAACATGTTTGTATGACATCCAATTTTTTTTTCAGATTATTTCTTGTCAGGCTTTTCACAATACAACCATATATTCCACTTTTGCATAGATGCTTACTGTTAGTTGAAAATACTTGAAAATGTCAGGGTGGTGCAAGCAGCCTAAAAGCCTCTGAAAGGCCTTACACTGTAAACCCAGACATCAAATGTACTTACCAAGACTAATTAAAATGCACTAAAAAATAGAAGTTTGATGGCATTTCTGAAGAATACTGAGTATTGACAACTTATTTGAGGAAATAGTTGTTCAGATGAATATGTTTTAGTTGAATGGATTAAATTCATAAGTTTTGGTTAATACCCCACCTCTTTTTCTTCAGGCTGCACCAACTGGCCTCTACCCAGATGTGGGCAGTTGAATGTATTCCTGCAGTGTGTTTCATGTTAACAGATCGTTTCAAATTTCAACTGACAATATGGCCACGCTGCAGCATCCAATTTTAAATCAGAATATTGCCACCTAGTAAAATTAGGCTATCTTGTGAAGTGCCATTGCACAATTGAAAGTCAAATGCTGCATGACATAATTGACATTGCCTACCATCAACCAGGAACAATGGTAGTGCCCAATCAACCTGTCAATTAGTACCTGCCCTCACTTGAGTACATAGGACTGTTACAAGTTCATTGAATTACTACCTGCAGCTGCCACATGCCTGATTACTCTGGTCACATGGTTAACTTTCACCTCTATAAAAACTCAGACTGTCACAATGCTTGAGTTGCTTGCCTAAATGACTGGTTCGCTGGCTCTCTGTCCGGCTTGTTGGTTAGTGAGCTAACTGACCGACCAACTGACTGTTTGTTGGCCAGCTGGTTGGCTGGCTAACTGACTCTTTTGGTTGACTGTATGGCTGGTTTGTTAGCTGGCTAGCCATACAACTGACTTGTTTGTTGGTTAGTTGGCTGACTAACTGAGTGTTAGTTGGTTAGCCGGCTCTTTGGCTGGCTAGCTGACAACTGACTCTTTTGGTTGGCTGGTGGACTGGTTTGTTGGCTGGCTAGGTATTTAGTTGGTAGTGAGTATTGTGGTAGCAGGTATCCTTTTTGGTGTGTTGCTTACTTGACATTTCAGGATTGTCTAATTATGCTCAATAGGAGTATTCTATGCACACTGGTTAATGTACTATCATCCAGGAGATTACATTAATTAAATGGTAATAATATTGCACATACTGCAGAAACTTGAATTTCTCAGTGGTTATGGATAGTTTTGTCTATTAATACAAGAGAGCAGTGTGATGGACTGGTTCCATGCCACAGTTGTCTCAGTCATGGTGAGGAATGGGAGGTGCCACAATAACATGGTAGCTACCTCTTTTGTGGTGATGAATGGAGGGGCGGGATCATGGTAGTGTGGGTAGGGTGACAGTAACTAACTGTGGTGTGGCCACAGTAAACAGTTACTACTGTGGAAGATGGTAGGTTTAATCAATTTGGACTTAAGTACATTTAACTTAAACTTTTACATATAATGAGTATATACAACAGTTGAGGTCACAAAAGATTGTAAGTTTAATCATTCATAATTACTTAGTTTTTCTAGGGCAACCACTTTTCTGGGTTTTTGTAAGTAAACTCAACTTATAAGGTTTTACAGTGCATGAGAAACCTGTGATATATGGGCATTACTTTCTGTATATGAATTTACAGTAAAGAAAGTTACTGATAAATGTCCTTGGTAAATTATCTGTGTTGTCAAACTTCAAGTTTCACTCACTTTTTCATTTTTATACATAGTCGAAATCTGTTAGCTGAACGTAGATAAAACACCTAACCATTTTGACTGGCAGTGCTTACACAATGGCAAAGGGACAATGTATTTTGGGGGTACTGATGATATATGTGGGGAAGAAATTTAGTTTTGACACATGGGTAAACTGTTTTTGGGGTGATATGAGCGAGTGATGAGGATCCATGTAGTTATGCTGAACCATCCAGTTTATTTTGACAGAAGGACTAAATGAATGCAAATGAGCCAAAGCAATTGAGAAGGATCTATGCCATTTTGATGGTACTGACTATTTATATGTGAGACGGTTTAGTGCTGATGCAAGAATGAGGTGTTTTGGGAGGTATATGACATGTTGCTATCTGAACTGTTGTGCCGAAGTGTAAGAATGTTTGGCCAAATGACCCAATGGTTATAGGAATGTCATCTCAGTTTCAAGAAATGAGCCAAACCAATGGAGAAAAACTGTAATTCAACCATTATCTGGTTGCAGTCATATGATTCGTCATGATCACATGGGACATTCACACGTTCATTGATGACTTGTATGAAGAAAATGTGCTGATATGTTTTCAGGACAACCATTACACTGAGAATCAACCAATTGGGATAGATCAGCAAGGTACATTCATTTGAAAATTCTACTAACTGTAAGCTGATTGTGTTAACTGTAGGGTACATAGCCATTTGCAAGGATGTACTAAATGTTTGAGACATGTACAAAAGCATTTGAAATTTGATGAAAGCAATGATAAATGCCATTCTGTTGTGAGGAACTGCAAATTAGTTTTGGGATTTGTCCATGTTTTGAGAATGACATCTCAGTTTCAAGAAATGAGCCAAACCAATGGAGAAAAACTGTAACACACTGTCCGCCAAACTGTGCTATCTGTCTTTGCTGCTGATATCTTCATGCAAGTTGCTATTTACCTGTGGTGATTTTGGAGGCTGACAGCCCTTGGGAAGAAGCTGTCTGTCCCTGTTTGTCTTGGCTGTTAGCACTGTAAGGTGTGACCCCCTCACCCCTCACCCCACACACGGCCCCTAACAGCCTCATTACCATAACAAAATGAGTGATTAGTGTATTAGGTAAAAGCCGCAGGGTCAAATGACCCCTCTCTGGTACTTCTAGGTAGGCAGAAAAATCCTGGTAGTTCTAGTGTTAATACATATTATGCAGTTTTAAAGTTAAGATCATCTTGTTTTCTTTGGAAACATTGCATCTTATGTAGGTGTGACTGCAAATTGGGCTTATTCCACCAAATATTGATTTTTTCAATATAGTTAGTTAATACATTAGTTAGTTAATACATATTATGTTGTTTTAAAGTTAAGATCATCTTGTTTTCTCTGGAAACATTGCATCTTATGTAGGCTATTATTTTGACAATTTTGAGATTTTCTGCAAATAAAGTACCTAAATGACAATAGGAAATGTTGTCGGTAGTTTATAGAATGAAATGACAAAGTTTGTTTTAGTCAAACCCATACCTATGCATAATAAAATCAGAAAAACAGAGAATTTCGAAGTGGTCTCTCAATTTTTGCAGTGGCTGTATGTTCCCCGGGTCCTATGTTCCCCAGTCTTTGAATGGGACCGGGGAACTTAGGACACTTTTTCTAAAAAAGGGTTCTATGTTCCACGCATTGTATGTTTCCGAGTTTTCAAATTGTGCCCTTCCCAAAACCATCCCTAAACCTAACCTGTCGGTAATGTGATGTTTCTGAGTTGTAAATTCATGCCCTGACCAAAATTATCCCTAAACCTAACCTGTCAGAGGTGCAACAACAACCTGCTCTTTGTTATGCGGTAGCAGTCTACTTGGAAGCAGAGGGGAACATAGAACCCTCTTTTGAAAAAAGGGTCCTAAGTTCCCCGTTTGTTTTCAGGAACTTGAAGCTCATGCTCGGATAATACTCCATATCACTAACATGGTACGGCAGTATGATGCATTGAAGGGAAGAACGTGTTCAAGTTTACTAGAACAATTATATCAGTGCATGATGGCTGTTCTGCGACAGGTCGATGACGAACTTCGAAGAGAAATGACCATTGTAGGCCTACCACCTATTAATAGAAGCGGAACTGGCAAGGAATTGTGCATTGCAATTGGCATTGTGCGCCAGACCTTGTACTGCTACCGACAACGGTTGGGTATACCACCTCTTCATTACAGTGAACTGTACTGAACTGTACTGTACCTACTGTAGACCAGACACATATTGGAAACTACGTCGAATGCTGGCGAGATCAACATAAGGGGCAGTCTGCGCCACATGGGGATTCGTATTCAGCGCTGGAGACTTCGGGAAACTACAAACCATTGACCTGGTGGGCCTAAGTGTCACTGACAGTCTATTCACCGCAGGACCTACAGTGTTTATGTTCCAAATTCAGTATGGTGAGTGCTGATAGTCTACTATTTTAATGACAGCATGTCTAGTGTCCGAATGAGTTTGGCTGCAGTGCCAGTCGTGTGCCATAGCCTACTGTTGAGGCTGCTATCAAACAGGAAGAAAAAGCACTTTGAAATACAAACATGCGGTCGTTGAACTGATGCCCCTTTCCCTTGTTTTTTTTGCAGGCACATTGATTCTGTAAGATCTGAGATTTATGGATGACTCACATTGTACTGTTGATGTTATCTCAAGGAGAGCACACAACGAAATTGCATTTATGCCTCACCCGTGCAAAGGGGCAGTCCTCAGTGGCGGCCCCTCGGGAGCAGTGCGGCAGGACGGTACCATGCTCAGGGTACCTTAGTCATGGAGGAGGATGGGGGAGAGCACTGGTTGATTACCCACCCCAATTCATTAGGTCAACATTGTATGGGGAAATGTGTTGATCTCTCTGTATGATGTTTACATCCAAAGTTATGACCCATTCTGTATCGTTTCAATCTGCCGGGTTCCAGTCAGGCGCATTAAAGGGTTAAAAATGGAGACTGTGGGTCATTATTTCAGCTTAAAACCCAATATAATATTCACATCTACACTGCAAATGATAAAGGAATAGCAGGTGGTGGACAAAAAGACAATACAACTCAAAAGAATGAAAAGATACTTGAGTGTCTAGATATTTTAGGCCATTTCATTGCTGATTATGACCAAAAATGCCATTTAAATGTTGTCAAATGTCAAAGACAACAACTTAATATCATTCCCCAGGTTAATATTGTGTGGACAAATGTGTTAATTTTTCTCTGTATGTAGTTTACTTCAAAAGTTATGACCCATTGTGTATCATTGTTTCAGTCTGTTGGGTTTCAGTCAGGCGCATTAAAGGGTCAAAAATGGAGACTGTGAGTCATAATTTCAGCTTAATACCCAATATAATATTCACATGTACACTGCAAATGATAAAGGAACAGCAGGTGGTTGAAAAAAGACAACAAAACTCAAAAGAATAAAAAGATAGTTGAGTGTCATATTCTGACGCATTCTGGGGCATTTTATTGCTGTTTAAGAGCAAATGTGCTGTTTAAATGTTGTCAAAAGTCAAAAACAACAACTTAAATTCATTCATCAGGTCAATATTGTGTGGGAAATGTGTTAATTTGTCTCTGTATGTAGTTTACTTCAAAAGTAGGGTTGGAAAGGGGTGCGCGTGGACCCCCCTTTCCAACCCTACTACTGCTGGTGTCACAGGGTGACTATATTCATTGGGGGGGGGGGTGGATTGTTTTAACTTTTGGACACGACTGAGGAGAACAAACTGGTTAATTAATGAAATGTGCAACAGGTGAAGTGGGAGAGTGGGAAGGTGTGATTGGCCCAGGTGAGCTGCGCTGGTTTTCATCCAGGGTTGGGAGAATGTGCAGGAGGAACACCATGGCGAGCAAGAAGAGCGGCAGGTGACGACCTGAGCTGGGGAGCATACTGGAGGAGGGGGCCACATTTGCCGGTAGCCGGCCTCGGGTAGGAAACGACGGAAGAATGCACTGCGAGATCCTACGGATTGGAACCGCGGCGACCTGACACCCTCCAAGGAGGCGCGAGACGACATCCTGGATGATGATGGTCCACGTTCGGAGAACAGGAGGATGCCGTGCGGAGAATGAAGGGGGGGGGGGGGGGGTGTATGCCCGCCCCAGAAGTTAAGTGAGCTCGAGCATTGAGCTCGTCCCTGTGGAAAGCCTCCACCTCCCGGAAAGGCACGCTGCCCCTCGACTCTCTCTTCTCTCTCTTCCTCGCCCTCTCTCTCTCTCTCCTGTCTCTCACTCTCTCTCCTTCTCTCTCTATCTCTCTCTCTCACCCAAGTTCGGACTCCAGTATGCCAGGGGCTACTCGCAGGACTGCTATTTTATTTACCCAACGTAGACAGCAACTCCTTAGGTGTGCCCTCTTGGTTGCGGTGTTTTGTTTCCCTCAATTTTTTTGTATTGTTTAGCCTATATTTTTGGTTAACGAACTGCAGTTGTGTGTTGTGCGTTGCCTATGCCAGTAGCCTGAGACCACCCCTGACCACCCACTTTGGTGTTGTGCAGCTCATCCTCAGAGTAGCGGTGGGTTTAAATGGATGCGTCACTTCAAAAACTGTGCGCCCCCTACCTGTGACACTTTCATTCAAAGTCCAAATTAGACAGGCTATAGGTTACTCAGACACGTGGCTACATTAGGCCAGTGCTATATATGGTTGTGAATGAACCGCTGGATTCTACCAACCCAATTAAAAGTTACCCATTATATGTCATTTTCTTTGAAAAAAAAAAAAATATGTGTAGGCTAGTCCTATTAAAAGACATTTTGATTTCCCGACGAAAATTGTTGAGAAAATAAAAAGCAGAAATAGGCTATCTAAATCTAATTCTGCGACACCCTTGCAAACGGCAGCTGTCCAGGGTCCTGAACCGGGTGACAGTATGCCATTGGATAAGCCTATACCTATGTACCTGCATTCGAGACAGCGTAGGCTACAATGCGTGAAAATATAGCCTATCAATAACATCTTAGTTATTTGATCTAACTGATAGGTGACATGCAGGAAATGATTACAATTAGGCATTTGTGCATCATTTCAAGTTTTTGCTGGACCTAAACTGTAACTTCAAAGTACAACGAAACTGCTAGTCTAATGGCCTTCCGGATGCAGTGAAATGCCTTCCGGTCGCATTGAAAAATCCTTGCGTGCTCTCCTCTCTCTGTCTTTCTCTATTGCTCTCTGTCACATACACACACACACACACACCCCTCTTTCTCTCTCTCTCGGACGCACTGAAATGCCTTCGGAATACAGTGAAAAGTGCTTGCACACTTAGTGCTTGCACCCCCTTAATCTCCCACTCCCTCTGTCTGTCTCTGTCTCTGTCTCTCTCTCTCTCTCTCTATTGCTTTTATTGTGCAATTCTACAGGATGGAGGCAAGTATTCCAGTGTGTTTTGGCCCCCATTAATATATATGAAGAAAAAATTCAGTGTAGAGTGAAATATTTTTTCAGCGTGCAGAGACATTTTCATTGGGAAGGCGAGGCAATTCCAATGCTTTTTGACCTAAACGGCCTGCCATAGTGATTGTGTGTCCTTTGGGCTAAAGTGTCACTAGTGTGCTTCACACAACTGTAGGGAATGCAGTGGTGGATATAACGCACACACACACACACACACACACACACACACACACACACACACACACAGACACACACACACACACACACACACACACACACACACACACACACACACACACACACACACACACACACACACACACACACACACACACACACACACACACACACACACACACACACACTTTACCTCAGTCTCCCTCAGTGTTAAATTGATAGCTGGATACTCTCCAGCAAACACTCATGGATATTAGAAGGATCGATACTGTGACACAGCTCAGACTGCAGAAGGAGAACACACTCTCTCAGACACACACACACTCTCTCTCTCTCTCTCTCTCTCTCTCTCTCTCTCTCTCTCTCACACACACACACACACACACACACACACACACACACACACACACACACACACACACACACACACACACACACACACACTTTTCATACACATTTCCGAGAAGAAAATTTAGTATCCAAGCATTTTCCTTCAAAAATATGAATTGTAATTTATTTTAAAAAAATAGCAATGCAATAAAAATATATCTTGTGCTGAAATATAAAGTCCACTAAATTGCCATTGACATTTGCAGACAGTACAAAATAGTCTTTAGTCAACATAGCTTGACTGGCACGCTAATCATAAAATTAAACACTATTGATTTATATAAAATCATGAGTATTAAATAAAGTGATTTGACGCAGCCGTCACAGTGTGCTTAGGGTGACCACCTGCTAATAAGTCCAAGGGGGGACAAGGGGTATGCTTCGGAGGGACAATGTGGGACATACCCTGGCGTGCACGCACACTCACGCACCCCCCCCAACATTTGCCTTTCAGACCACCATCTATATATATATATATATAGGCCTATAAAGTGATGTAGGCCTATCCCCCTAAATCTTTGGCTTTATATGCCACAAGGCAGGTAGGTCTAACCTAAACATTGCGCATATGGACACTATAATATCGTGCAACCAATGTGCAGTTTTTCCCTCTAAATGCTGCAAATATTAAAGGAGAATTCCGGCCAGTTTGGATTCATATTCCATCTTGGGTGGACCTAGGGAAAAGGATGAAAGGGAAAACTGCGAGAAATTTTCATGCGTGCTGCGCAAAGTTGTTCAACTGCGCTGTTTTCGGTTAAACCCTGGCCCGTCGGGCACGTATTTTACCTGTTTTAAAGCTCCTAGCGTGCATTAAAACCCTTTTGAACGCTTTGGCCGTGGTGTGTGTAACCATACAAGTCGATCTAGTGGTTCACAGTTCCATTAGGTAGCACAGGTACGATACAACAGGAGTTTGCGGACCTACCTCTCTCAGCTTCCGCCTTCCAACTACGTCCGCAAAATGGTTCGCCAAAGTGATACTTCATAGTAATCCATTTTATTTTTGTCCACCAAAGACGAGCCACAAGAAACAAATTCACACGTTTCCATGTCCTGTGTTGTTGTTGTCTTGCAGATTCATTTCTCACTGAACGCAGTTTAGTGACGTCACGGCGTCACATGACTCCTGGAAGGAACGCACATTCGCTCATCCAGTTATTATACAGAAGCGAGAGAGAGAGGCGCTGTCGTAATATACTGTTTGATATTTTGAGATGGATCCTTCGTTGGGGTCTGGTGGTTCAATTGAAGAGTTTGGTGGCCATGGTTATCTTTTTCGAACCAGAATATGTGTTACAGATAAATAATCAATAGGCTAATAGGCAACACATTTAGACAATCTACATTGTCAGTAGACCTCCATGTGATACAATAAGTGAACATAATTTCAATCTCTTGAAAAGACACCTTGTGCATCTGTGCAGTTGTGCCAAATTGGTAGCTTATGAGGACCAATAGCCTACTTTGTACACCTTTAAGGACCTGTAGGCTACATTTCACAATAATAAGTTTAACAAGCTACAACATCACAGCATTTGGGGGAAACACTTCAATATTTGGATCTAGCCATTCTTGGCTGGCATTGCAATTCCTGCTCTTATGTTTATTCTGTTACAAATGCCAGGGGGTTTTATAATGAATGCAGGGTAGCACCGTGTAGTTGAAATACAATATCTAGTCCTGTATTGTGAATCACAGCATGTGAGGGGAAAACAGCTTGCATGTAGCAATAATAATAATTAGATAACATAATTCCTGCTTCACTGATGCATTCTGTTGCAAAAGTCATAAACTAGTGTCTGTTTTCACATTGATCCAAGGCACAGTGTTGTTGGACTCTCCCAACTGGGCAAAAAGTCAGCCTAAATTCCCTCGCGTTGCGATGTGCGCGTCGCATCGGTATTAAGAACTGCCGCTACTCGCGGTTAGCTTTCACTAATATAGAACGCATAAGGAAGAATCGGTCGGTTTGCTGCTAGGACAAGGTGTTAAAGAGTAACATGGGACGAAGTTATATCCCACCTCTGACTTGCTTTGATGCAGGTGGGTCTTGGAACCCCTGTGTGACTGCCTATGTTTCAGGGATAGAGAGACTTTTTTTCTTCTTCTTCTTCGAGCACACTTGATTATGCGGGACAAACTGTCAATTCGCGGGACGCATAATTTGGGCTTGAAACGCTGTACGCGCACGCGCTACGCGGGACGGATGGTCACCCTACACTGTGTGCTAAATGTGACTGTCCTTGGCGACGTGTGTGTGTGTGTGTGTGTGTGGGGGGGGTGGTGCGTGCGTGCATGCATTACATACACATGTGGCGCATGCACGCACGCACACGTACTCAGACACACATAGCACATACACATACATACACACACACTGTGGAAAACGGCGTAAACATGTTCAATTAACCAAAACGTGTGGAATGAAGATGATACACGTACCTTTGCCAAGTGAACAATACTGAACATAACAATACTGACATTTTTGAAATCAAGAAAGGTCACATCATACTTTCCCAGTTGTTTGCATTTACTCAATTAAACACAAGTCTGACTTGATAACACAAAACACTATGGGTATTTTTTCAAGAACGCACTACTACATTCATCACCTACACTGTACTACAGGATATGTTTCATTTTTCATAATCAATGATTAATTATGCAGTTTGACACCTGGTATACAGTAACAGCATAAGCAGTCATGAGCAACCCCACTTCTCGCCAAAGTGTTGGGTAATTATCAAGTCATTATCACCAGTTAGTTGGTCCATTAATTACATGGTGCTGTACAAACACTTCACCTGTGACACAGCCATGCAGTAGTAAGAGCTAATTTTTAATGTTGTTTACATATGC
>NC_085875.1:25881301-25979291 GCF_034702125.1 Engraulis encrasicolus
CAATTATGAACGTAGATCGATCAAATCGATCCCAGGTCGCCAGTAATAACCCAGTTATACATATATGTATTACACATTCACATACACATTTTTTTTTTACAATTGTATGTAATTTAATGCCTTGACACATGAGCTGTGAGTAAATTCCCACTTCATCACTACATCAGATTTGTGTAACTGCAGTTCCAAAGCAAATGTCTTTTCTTACTCATTCTCATTCCAACAGCAGATTTCCTCTCTGGTGCTGAAATCCTGCACAGCCAGGCTGGAAAGCTGGCGATGCGTCTGTTACCCAACTCAAGCCAAGCAGGGAAGGGGACAGACAGATTCACATGTTTTCTTCTCATCACTGAGTCACTCAATGCTCACTACCACTGACAAGCTGGAAGTCTTAAAAATGACAGACACTTACACTTACATTTCATGCCACTGACATTATAGTACATCACAATGTATTGCACCTAAACATTGTGGTACATTACCTACAATGCACTGAGTTAGAGTAACATTACACTTGCATAATATTATATTTACATTAGAGCATATTAAATATATTTCATTACACTTAACTTATTTATTTGAGACTGTGACCAGTCTATCCTAATCTGCGAACCTGTTGTTCTAGTAACCCATTGGATACCGGCTGTGGTTACAGAATTACGTCATAGAAACCCAGAATTTTTTTGTAGAACGTTTAGGATTAGAATGTTTTTTTGTAGAGTCACAGCATATTATGTGAGAGGGCCACTGAAACATGTGAAAGGTGAGACTTTAACCTCTTAGTGGGTGAAAACCTAGCCTAACCAAGACTACCACCATACAAAAAACAGAGATATTGAGGCTTTTGTGAAACATCTAAGCTGTTTCAGAAGCTGTTTCTCGCCTACAGTAGAAATGGGGAACAAAATGAAATCTGTGTATAGGCACCGGCTCTGTTATATGTTGTCCAGCCCTGCCACCTCCTCGGTCCTACTGCGTCGACCAATCAGAAGCATGCATTCACTTCCAAAAGTTCACAGGAAAATTTCTCTGCCTGGTGCAATGTCTCTGTCCCTGCACAAGTAATGTCTTTCCACACATGAAATCCGTCTCCAGTCACACGCAGATGGCAAAATATATCCTACAAAAGGTCTAGAAAGTCTTTTAGGTCAATGTCATCATTAAACCCAATAAACCCATGTGTTGTCTCTGATCCATGCATAGGGTGCAGTGTTAATGTAGCCGTCTGTGCTAATGCATGGGAGATAAAAAAGTAATTTTATCGTCATGGGAGTCAATGTTCTAAGTTCATATAATACTAGTGTATTTAAAAAGTTTGTGTTTTTCCTAAATGGTCATGATGATTGGATGCTAATTATGTAATTAATCAAAGAGGGAGCAGCTTATTAAATGATTACTTTAATCAAGGAACCCCACTGAGACGAGTAGGCCTACTAGTGAAACGCTGCAGTCAATGTGGGCAGCCATGTGGGGAGATGAAAAACAACCTTAAAATCGACCGTAACTGAGGAGGAGGAAGAGGAAAAGGAGAAGAGAGAGAGTGAGGGAGAGAGAGCCTGGGGAACACATATTTGGTGAAAAAAAACATGTATACATGCAGGGGCAGAAGGGGTATAACGGGGCGCAGGAAGGGGTGACGCCCGGCGTGCCAGTCATTGTACTTTGTAGGATCGCCACTACCGACATGTCTTTGCACAAAGGGTCTCTAGATATATTTATAAATATGCGTGTGTGCTTGTCTGTAAGCCTATATAGTGCTAAGACTTTTTTGCATCCCCTAATCTTACAGTGCACTGTATGTAGGCTAAATCATGTGTTGCGTAAAATGCATTCAGAGAGGTCAGACCTCCATCAAGGAAATTATTTGATAGAAGATTGCACTATGTTACACCCTGTTTTTTTCAAGTCTTTCTGCTTTCTTTTTGTGGAGTTAGAAACTCCAATGTCAAAATTCACCCTATCTCGCAATGGTGAAGAAACTTTTTAAAAAGTCCTGGTTCCAGATCGTGATCCGGATAACCATCAAAATGTAATCACTTGTTCCTTTGGTCATTTCCAACAACTCCACAAGGCTTCATCCAAATCCGTTCATAACTTTTTGAGTTATCCTGCTGACAGAAAGACAAACAAAGAGAACAAACGGGTCAGACAAAGTAGTCCAGCCAAATATATAATATATGCTGTACACCTGATGTGTCTCGTAAATCAATATACTCAAACATGAAAGCCCACCTGAGAAACACCCATTATTATTGTGACACATCACTCTACAGCTCACAATACACATAGCACGCAATGCAATTACATTTATGCCTGACCCATACAAGGGGCCAGAAAATCAGTGACGAAGAGATGCAAGAGATTCTATTTTTATAGAAGTAGGACTATACTGTGGGCTGTATACTGTACTATATACTAGGGCTGCATTTCTCGAAACTGTATGCCTAGTTGCTAACAACATTATACTTTGTTGTTCGCAATCCAACTTCCCCTTGGCAATTATTCAAGTTGATAACTGGCTAACAACTACGCTTTCGAGAAATGCACCCCAGGATAGTCTTTGACAGACTTAACCTTGGTCAAGTTCTTGGCTCAACAGAAGTTGTGGATGAGAAAGCTGTGGTTTGGATCTGTACTATTCTGTTTTTCTCATGGCCTACAATCATGGTCTTCTGATTTTCAGAAAATATTTTTCCTTGGCTACTAAACAAGTAAAAAAGTTAAAGTAAAAAAAAAACAACAGTGTGAATGGTGTAACCCTTGAAGCAATATTTCATTTCATTTCATTTCACCTTCAGTCACATCTATTCAATGACCCAAATTCAATCAGCGAAACCACACTCATTCTCACATCTGCATCTGCAAATCACAAAAGGGCCCCAGTGAAGCAGGTACCCACTGTACCTTGAAAGAAAAAAAAGAGTTTGCAAAAGAACTAAAGAAAATAAAAGAAAAGGCAGAAAAAAGAGAAAGGACAGCAGTAACACAGCTCTTCCTGTTGGTTAAACATCCTCAGCAGCCTGTGAACAAAATGAATTATATGCTCAGGCTGTGCAGGGCCACCCCAAGGTGATTTATCTGCTGATTTCTTGTCACGGTGTAATTTATTGCCCAGCTTTTGTCTTCTCTTTGTATACATGAGGCGGCTCGACCCCCACTGAACGTGCAGAGAAATACGTGTCCAGGTCAACATAGACTCCCAGTTCGCTAGTCTGCTAGTTTAGTAGTCAGGGAGGATAGAGAGAAATCTTGGGAAAGATTATATATTTAAAAACACAAGGCTACAGTAAAATATATGAGGCCGTCCAACCTCGCTATGCAGGGAAAACATGTTCAGGTCAACACAGGTTCCCAGTTCACTAGTTTGCTAGTCAGGGAGGATAGCTAGAGGTCTTATATTTATCTTAGAATCTCATATACTTTATATAGCTCTCATACACTCTATAATCCAACTTAGCTACCCAAGAAATGTTGTAAATATAGTAATATTAACAGGTTCCCAGTTCGCTAGTTTGCTTTTCAGGGGGATAGCTAGGTCTACTATGTAGTGACACAAGACTATTGGAAAATATACAGTAATATAAATAGCCTTCACAAAGCTGTGTTCTGTAAAATCATCAAGTCATTTCTGAATGTGTTGTAAAGCATAAAGAAGTGTCACTTTAGAGTTGCTCCGGACATATACTTTGGTAATGAGTTATAACTCCTTTATTACACTTAAGCAAGTCATTTGTAAATATCCTGCATCTATGAGGGGCTGTCATGCAAGCCTCAATTCATTCTGGGTTTAACATGTCATATTCAACACACACATACGATTAACAGTCATACTTAATCAATGATAAATAGTTAAGAAGGTTTTTTTGAAAGAGTTGATTAAGAAACGATTAACTAAGGGTTAACCAATGCTAAACAGGGATTGTGTATTCACCCGACACAGACCATATATACATGTTTATGTGAGTAAAAAAAATGCAGTGCTGGCCCTACCGTGGCTGATATGGTAGGGCACACGTTTACCACTCGGCCGACCCAGGTTCGATTCCCAGTCTGGGTCCTTTGCCGGTCCTTCCCCAACTCTCTCTCTCAGCTCACTTCCTGTCTCTCCTTAACTATCCTGTCTCACAAAAACCAATAAAGGCTGAAAAGCCCCCAAAAAATACTTTCAAAGAAGAAATAATGCAGTGCTACATGCTAATAAATGCTTAAGAAAGGATGAACTAAGACTAAACAGTGAATATTCATCACATACAAACTATTAATACAGTATACATGCTGCAGTAATAAGAAATCATTAAGAGTTATTTGCTAATAAATGATTAAGAGAGAGGTTAAATAAGCCTTCAACAATCAGGGAATCTATTCACCATGCACAAACCATTAAGAAACTGATGCTTAACAAGGACTCATATGTTAGTTTTACCTGCAAATAATTACTTACGTACTGTATGAATGTGTGTGTGTGTGTGTGTGTGTGTGTGTGTGTGTGTGTGTGTGTGTGTGTGTGTGTGTGTGTGTGTGTGTGTGTGTGTGTGTGTGTGTGTGTGTGTGTGCGCGTGCGTGTGCGTGTGTTTTGTTTCTTTTTGAATGTGTTCATGAATTCATTAGTCTATAACTCCTACAGAAGACATTTTAATGGTTTTCAACCCTAAGACTACTGAGGAAGTGTGATGCATTTCCAAGTAAGCCAGACTTCATCTATGAGATATTGCTCTTCATGAACCTTTACTCTGGAAGACGGAGTGATTGAAAACGAGCCACAATACGTATTTACTTCTACCCACACACTTTCATCTCTTGAGGCTCCTAGTACAGCGTGTGAGCACACGCACGAAGGCACACACACACACACACACACACACACACACACACACACACACACACACACACACACACACACACACACACACACACACACACACACACACACACACACACACACACACACACACACACACACACACACACACACACACACCCTTACCCTCTACCCTCTGTATCGCTGAGCGTTACTGACAAATGCACAGCATCCTTTTAACTTGCACGCCTGGTAGCTGACGCCGTGCATAAAGTTTCTCTGACATTTTGCCTCCCTGAATATTAATGTAGCCACACAGCAGAGCAGAGTGGAGGAGGGCAGAGGAGAGCAGAGCAGAGGAGGAGAGGGGAGAACAGAGCTGAGATAGAGAGAGTATGTCTTCTCCTTGGCCTGCTGTCATCAGCACATGCAGACCTCTCTCTCTCTCTCTCTCTCTCTCTCTGTCTCTTTCACTTTCTTTATCTATCTCCGTCCCTCTCTCTCTAACTCTCTCACTCTCTCTAGTTCTCTCTACCCCCTCCTCTTGCTCTCTCTTCTCTCTTTCTCTCACTCTGTCTCTCTAACCCCTCCTCTATCTCTTCTCTCTCTCTCTCTCTCTCTCTCTCTCTCTCTCTCTCTCTCTCTCTCTCTCTCTCTCTCTCTCTCTCTCTCTCTCTCTCTCTCTCTCTCTCTCTCTCTCTCACAGACACTATACCGACGTGAGGTTGTTGGGATGCGGTTGCCAGGATGCCGATGAGGACGCGGGTACCTTGGCAGCCGATGATGCCGCCGCGTGCCAGCTGCTCTTGCCTGCCCGCCTGTCTTATCTGCAAAGTGCCACCGCACCCCAGCCCCAGCCTTAAGCCCTGCACAACACACACACACACACATACACGCACACACACACACTTCTCCAACCTCCTGTCTCCAACCTCCAGCCTTCATGCCAAGATAAGGTCTCACCAAACCCACCCTCTGACCACCTCACAGGGCTTACAGAGCTGAGGTGGCACCCGGACCTCACAAGAAAGAAATGGGTCGGAAGAAGCAAGCCTGTTGAAACGGCAGCATGGGTTATCAGAAAAAGCCACAAAAAGGATTACTGTATACAGGGAAAACAGATTTGCTGTCTGAGTTAGCTTTCGAGGGGAGAAATAAAAACTTTTCCACTGTTCAATAACACTCACTGCAGTGCCAAACTATAAGTAGGGCTATGTTTGCAGTTGCAATGTATAAGAGGAAAAAAAGAAAAGAAAAATGAAAATTGATAAGTTGTTGTTATTTATTACAATTGACAGACGCGCCATAGGGGTGTTGAATGGAAAATCTGGCGGGGCAGGTCATTCATCTGTGAAATTAGTGAGATATCGAAGGTGGGCCTAATGGAAGAAGACGTGACGGAAATAGCAAAGATGCCCAAAATAATGAGCCAGCAAGCCAACCAGCCAGCCAGATGCTGCTCTCCTCTCCTACTCTCCTTTCCTGTCTCCTACTTTACTTTTCTTTTCTCTCCCTTCCTTTCTTCCATCCTGTCCTATTCTCCTCACGCATCCTCTCTTCTCCTCCATTCCTCACCTCTCCTCTCCGCTCCTCTGCTTTTCTTTCCTTTTCTTTTCTTCCTCTCCTTTCCTCTCCTCTCCTACTCTCTTCTACTCGTCTTTTCAGTCTCCTACTCTACTTTTCTTTTCTGTCCCCTCCTCTCTTCTATCCTATCCTATTCTCCTCACGCATCCTCTCTTCTCCTCTATTCCTCACCTCTCCTCTTAACACCTCACCTCTCCTTTTCTTTTCTTTTCTTTCCTCTCCTTCCCTCTCCTTTACTCTCTTCTACTCTTCTTTTCTGTCTACACCTCTACTTTCCTTTTCTCTCCCTTCCTCTCTTCCATCCTGTCCTATTCTCCTCACGCATCCTCTCTTCTCCTCTATTCATCACCTCTCCTCTCCCTTTCTTTTCTTTCCTATCCTGACCTTTTCTCTTCTACTCTTCTTTTCTGTCTCCTCCTCTACTATTCTTTTATGTCTCCTCCTCTCTTCCATCCTGTCCTATTCTCCTCATGCATCCTCTCTTCTCCTCTATTTCTCACCTCTCCTCTCCCTTACTTTTCTTTCCTCTCCTTTCCTTCCCTCTCCTCTCCTTCTCTCTTCTACTCTTCTTTTCTGTCTCCTACTCTACTATTCTTCTTTTCCCTCCTCTCTTCTATCCTGTCCTACTCTCCTCACGCATCCTCTCTTCTCCTCTATTCCTCACCGCTCCTCTCCAGTCTTTCATTTCCTCTGTCTTTTTCTTTTGCCTCCTCTACCCTCCACCCGTCCTTCTCTCCCTCACTCTCTCTCTCTCTCTCTCTCTGCCTCCTGTTTGTCAGCAGCTGTCTCCCTAGGGTGCACGTCTGTGCGAGTCCCCCATCTATTATCTCCAATAATTTTTCAATCTAGGCCTGAGTCTGTCTGATGAGGGTGAGTCAATTATTTAATATTCAGGCATTCACATTGTGTATTCAGGGGATGACCACCTACCAAAGTAAACATCTCACGTTAAACATATTCAACTACATTTTTCACATTGTCATTGTCACACTAAATGTATTTCAATCAAAATGCTATCCCCTTAGCACAGAGCCTCTGTTATAATAACCTTAAGTCTTAATTGGTTACTTAAGAGTCTGTGCATTGTGATAGCAATGTTGTTATGATGCAATTGAGTGTTTTCAGAAATGAGTGAATAGGCGCATCAACGAGCCCATCTGCAGTAAAAGGCTACACTAATAATACGTAAATGTTGTATATTTCTGACATACATTTTAGGGATAATATTTGACGAGTTCTACAGAAGGGTGTTATGTAACTGGCATGAATAACAACACACATATCCTGCGTAACATTAGTGACACGTGCCATTATTGGTGTTTATCTGCCTTCGCAACGGTATTCTCTGTTCTGATTGACTGATGGGGTGACCATTATTTCCGTGGAACCTGTCGGACGTCAAGCGTGCGACTAAGTTAGACGTGCATAGAATCTTCGTTTGGAAAGCTGACGTATATAAGTGATAACGCTTTAGAAACCATGCAGGGCCTTCGAGGTTGACCGGTTCCACAAAGTTAACCGGAAGTTGGTGGAGGCAACTCTGTCTCGCCAGAGTTCTGAGCCGCTGCCTCGCCATTAACTTTGTGGAACCGGTCATCTTGTCGATCATTATCCCTTACTTATTTACTGTCAAAATGTGCCCTTGTGTTGTTGAAAACTCAAGTTGACATTGTTTGGGTATCATAACTTTCTAAAAAGCAAACAGCACATTATGATACTAGTCATACACATCAATAATGTGTCATTAACACCAGGATTTGACACTTCAATAATGTGTCATTAACACCCGGATTTGACACTTCTCCAAAAATACATCTATAACTCTGTGAGTTTTGGTCATTCAAACATATAAGTGACACCATTAAAGCTAGGTTCACACACGTCGCTGCTAGTTACTCTCTCAGCGAATTAAGTCAATAGAATGTGAATGTGTTCCAGCGAGACTAGCAGGCGAGTAGGCGAGTACTGTACAAGCGATGCGATGTGGGCGGATCCCAAGTTGAAAATATTTTAACTTCGAGCGAGACGAGTAAGCTAGTAACCAATTGGAATGCAGAGTTCGGTACTTCTCGCCTGTACATTGGCAGGTAAAGCCGTGGGAACTTTCAGCGAAAGTTCCATGAGACAGTGGCGAGTAGGCGAGCAAGCGAGAAGCTAGTAAATAGCAGCGATGTGTGTATACGTAGCTTAAAAACCTTGAAACTTCTAGTTTTCAAATATATACTGACAATTATCACATGGAAAGTGACAGGGGGGTGGGGGCCATCAGAGGTGTTACAGGTCCATCTAATTAGTATTCAACTTGCATAGAAACTGGCTTGACTTACAATTACTCTTTCACACTTTGTAAGGAAACAACACAAAATTTCTAAATGCTCTTTTTCCTTTTTATGTAGCAAACACAAAAGTCTTGGCTACATATATTTAGAGTGTGTTTTCTTGCAATGTTTGAAGACTTAAAGTGTTTATGAAACGAAAACAAAGTAAAGGAATTTTACCATTTCCAGGACAGATTCTGAAAGTTCTAAGCCTTGTGAATAAAATGGGATATTGTCTGGGTGCTATTTTGTCCTAAAAGTCATGTTAAAACGTTCTCAAAAAGTGTTATGTTTACTTTTTTTGGTGACATGCAAATTTTATGCAAATGATATGCGTGACATAGAAGGGGTGAGTTCACCTCATTCCACCTTGTTCAGATCAATGGCGGCTAGTACCAAAACAAAGCGCAGTGTCAAGCAGTGTGTTGCTGGAGGGCCGAACGGTGCCAGCTGCAAAAATGGCTACTTGACAGAAGGAATATCTTTGCACAAGTTCCCTTCTGTGAAGAATGATGGAACTGTGGCCGACAA
This sequence comes from Engraulis encrasicolus, assembly GCF_034702125.1. NCBI lineage: Eukaryota > Metazoa > Chordata > Actinopteri > Clupeiformes > Engraulidae > Engraulis > Engraulis encrasicolus. Next base: position 25,890,533 of record NC_085875.1, read on the forward strand.
GGAGAAGGCTAAAACAAGCTAGGACTCTGTGGATCCAATGTGTGGTTTTGAAGCAAGCTTCACCACAAATGTGGAGATCGTGGGCATGGTTGGACTGAAGGGAATGCTATTGCCTCAAGCAGTTCCAACAATTGACATTGCTGGCGTGCAGACTGAAACTGCCCCTGTAACTGCTCGGGCACGAAGACAGGTGAGTGCACTGCTTTGCTTTAGGCTACTCGTTTTACCTTGTCCATCTGCTTTGTATGTTGTTTTCAGGAAAGGGTAATGCACATTACATGCCAAACCGATGCGAATGCTCTCGGAATATGCACTTTTTGTTGATTGCCATTCAACTGGTCAATAAATTGGTTTTGGGAGGATATCCGCGCATCAGCGTGGTGCTCTCGGTCGAGGACAGCCAACTCACAGACTGGGCTACTGCTTAGCGAATAAACGGAGATGCACATAGCGTAGGCCTACTTTGAAGCGTTGATTGTTTGTTTTTAGTATTGTGGTGCACGTGTGGCTGACGTTTGGACACACCTCGTCCTCAGAGTCAGGCTGAGGGACACGCGACGCCTGTGACTTTGAGCACAAAAAATAATAATAATGATAAACGCTAAAAATATGCTGAGGACTCAGGCTATCTAGGGTATTTTTCCAACAGCCTAATACCTCCGTTTTTTCTCTAGTTGATGATATTTTTGCATGTAGCCTATGCATTTCCATCACACTATATCGCGCAATTGAATCAAAATGCCCCTCATTTGTCAACAAACACACACGCCATGTGATCTTTGGGTCATGGCAAAGCGCCCTTAGCAACCGTAACCATAAACAAAACGAACTGTCAGGCTATGTCAACAATCGTCACTTCGCCTGTCAGACATGTCACTTTCTGCAGATGTATCAGTGCCTCTGAAATAGATTTGTGCTGCTGTTTTTTTTTTCTCATGAGGTTGGATGTGTGGTTTTTCGACACGCTGATGTTTGTATCAGAATTTTGGTTCCTTTATAAGATGTGGGTCCATCAAATGTGTGTTGTTTTCTCAGATCGCCATACTAGCAAACCAGGGACTCTCCTCTTTGATGTCACAGCCCAGCTCATTAGTCACACCAAATTTCACAGAATTCACACTTTGAGTTGCCATTTTCACAAGTTCCTCCAGGATGATTGGGTTCAAAGTCTCATCGATGCTATCAGAAAAAACAAGTCTTTAATGGGAATGACCGTTTGTTTTCGTTTCATAAACACTTTAAATAAAACTTGTTTGTATTACATTCACTTTACCATCACATTCTTTTTTGTTAGGCTTTTCAGAATACAGCCATATGTGCCACTTCTGCATATATGTTAACAGAAATACTTGAAAAAAGTCAAGGTGTTGCAAGGTGAGGCCTTAGGCTCCAGAGGGTTAATGTTCCAGACGTGGGTCATGTCATTATTATGCAGGTTGTATGTCCTTATGTACTAGACCTCTTTAAATAAAGACAACGTTAGATAACATTTTCCCCTGCCGTCCTTGTTGTGCGTTGTGAACCGCATCTCAGCAGAAAACCTCCTCCTAGTAATCCCTCATAAAAAAAACAGCCGAAGAAGTTTGGAGATTGAAAAAAAAGACCAAGATGCTCCATCGGCAGCATGAGCAGAGCAGCAGACTTAGGAGGGTGCATCTAAGCAACCCCAAATAATGCTAGCAACGAGAGCCTGCAAGCCATCTGTCTATCCTGATATCAGAGTAGTACACTACACATGCTCTGGCTGTCTCTCCCACACACTGTGGTACCCAGGTGGGACATTAGCCACCTACGGAGGAGGGGAGGCGGCTGACAAGTTCTCTAATAAAATAAAGCCAAGTGCTTGTTTGCCGACAGATGTGAACACGAGAGATGAAGAGAGAAAGTGGTCTGTCTGAGTATGCTGGGCTGAAGTTGGAGACGCAATTCTGAAACTACTAGTTACTTTTTAATAACAGTAAATAAATCACTTGCTGATGGTTGCTGGCACCTTTGGGTACACACTTAAAATACACTGCACAGTAAAACACAAGCCCTATTCTGTTAGGCTTGTGAAACATAGTCTTTGTAAGTAAGGGTGTTGTATTCATTGTGTTTAGTGTGGCCCTTTTCTTTATTAAAAAACAAAAGTTCATATTGCTCTCAGCATGGCTCCAGGAGACTTTTTTGGGATGGAGGTGTGTGTGTGTGTGTGTGTGTGTGTGTGTGTGTGTGTGTGTGTGTGTGTGTGTGTGTGTGTGTGTGTGTGTGTGTGTGTGTGTGTGTGTGTGTGCACGCGCGCTTGAGTACTTGAGTACTTGATTGCATGCGTGGGTAAGTACGTGCGTGCGTGCATGCGTTTGTGTGTGTGTGATGCAGGGGAGACATCTGCGATTCTCGCTGAGATTGCAGCGTCTGCACAGTACGCTACTCGCAGGCCCCCATCCATCCCTCTTCATCTCCAGCCACTTATTCGCAGTGACGGAATGGTAATGAACAAATCAGTCTTAGGAGGATTTGAATATGCATGTGCTGGCATGCCAGGCTGCGGAGGAAGAGGAGGAGGAGGATGACAGGAGATAGGAGGAAGAGGACGGAGGAGAGGGAGTGGCTAGTAGAGGGAGGAGGGGAAGGAGGAAGACTAAGAGAGGAGGAAGAGAGTAGAGGAAGAGGAGGAAGAGAGACAGGGAGGAGGAAAAAGAAGAGAGGAGGAAGAATAAAATGAAGATAAGGAGGGGGAAGACAGCGGAGGAGAAGTAAGAGGAGGAGGAAGAGGGCCAGAAGGAAGAGAAAGAGGGAGTGAGGGGAGAGGGACAAGGAGGAGGGAGACAGCCCGGGAAGCAGAAGGGAGAGGGGGAGGAGGAGGGAGAAGAGGAGGAAGAGAGTATTTGAGTCTGTTTTGGGGTGAGCCTCCCAAAAAAGTGTGTGTGTGTCAGTGTGTTTAGGGACGAGCCTCCCTTGACAGATATGCAAACAGAAGCAGATTCTTCACATTGCCACTGAAGGGGAGAAAGCAAACCACCCAGCAATCATCCAAAAATGGAGAGGCAAAAAAAAAACCCAGCAAAATATGATCCTCCAACCAAATAGAGTTTTTGGTTGAATTAATTAAATGTGGAGAGCTTCTGGTGAGAGTCGGTGCTTGGACTCAACAGCCCGTCAAATTATAGCCCATCTCACTCCTCTTCACCTCCTCTCCTCCTCCAGCATATCCTTCTTATCACTTGTTATCTTTCCCCTCCTCTCTTCCTCTACTCTTGTCCTCTTTTCACCCCTTCCTCCACTCCCTCACCGGCACCCTCCTCTCCCCTCCCCTCCCCTCCTGTCCTCTCCTCTCCTCTCCCCTCCCTTCCTCTCCTCTCCTCTGAATCCGGTAAATCACAGTTCTCATCACTCGTCTGCCTTCCTCCTCTTCTTTTGCCCTCCTTTCCCCTCCAACTCTCTCCTCTCCTCTCCTCCTCACATCCCTCATCACTCCCTTCCAATCCTCCTCTACCTTCTCCTCCTCTCCTACCATGGGCCATTGCGCCTGTCCTTTCCTATCCTGTCCTCTTCTGTCCTCTCCTCTCCTCTCCTGTCCTCTCCTGTCCACTCTTCTCCTGTCCTGTCCTGTCCTGTCCTGTCCTGTCCTCTCCTCTCCTCTCCTCCTCCCCCCACCTCCTCCCCAAGTGGATCATGGGCCCAGTCCAAGCTGTTTTGGCTCGGTCCAAGGCAATTTGTTTCCCATTTAACCAGCCAGAACTCCACTCTGACAACTCTTGAGTTTTATTTCAGCAAACGCGCACACACACTGACACACACACTGTACACACGCACAGACACACACACTGAGAGACAGATACACATGCTGTACACACTACACACACACACACACACACTCTCTCTCACACACACACACACACACACACACACACACACACACACACACACACACACACACACACACACACACACACACACACACACACACACACACACACACACAGTAGATGGACAGGCAGTGAACTGTGGGGACAGTTCCACTAAATTCTGGGACGACAAGTACTATGAACTCAAGGACTCTCACACTTTTACACCTCTGAGATGCAATGATTCTCTCTCTCTCTCTCTCTCTCTCTCTCTCTCTCTCTCTCTCTCTCTCTCTCTCTCTCTCTCTCTCTCTCTCTCTCTCTGAGCTTTCAAGTTCCCTTAATGGAGCAGAATCTCGGGGTCTTTTCATACCACACGCATAGTTTTTACTTCACTGTAAAACTGATTTTCAATTTCTTACTCAAACCTAAAATGTTCAGTGTGGGGTCTTTACCATCATGTGACAAAACTCAACAGCCTTTTTAGTACTACCTTAGGAGGCACTACAGTATGGAGGAACATAGTAATTGGAACTCCTCTATGTCTGACCGTAGCTCCGTGTCGAGGTCATGAGAAATTCTTGTCTTGAAGAGAAGACTGCTTCTACTTGTTATACAGTGAAGTGAAGTGAACGTTTTTTGTCTAACTCCCCTGTGTGTCATTCCAGTCTTTATCACAGATAACCTGAAAGCAATCTCTCAAGAAATGCGTCATCTACCAATTAAAAGTGAAAGCAAAATAAGTACTTCGAATAAGGAATAGAAATGGGCCCTGCCGTGGCCAACCGGTAGGGTACTCGTCTGCCATGCAGTGGAGCCAGGTTCGATTCTAGGGCTACCTGGCACCTGCGGGCACCACATTGGTGACGCCTGAGTTGCAGTGTAAGGAAGCACGAGAGCACTGGTTATTTACTCTTTTTTACAGTCCTACTGTTACAGTCCTACTCAAACCTTCAACCATTCCACCCCAAGACTGAAGTATTAGGTCACAGCTTCCCATTGACCTAACTCCTAGTGAACATTATGGTGTGTGCACTTTTAAGGAGATGATTTTATAAGCTATACTGTACACTGCGGTAAAATGATGAAAAAAGAATTTGTATTCTATTCTATTCTATTCTATTATCTATTATATTATACTGCATTAAGTATATTCTACACTCGCCTCCAAAAGAGTTGTCGCCTATCCATCTGTTTGGAATAACAGCTAATAACCTGACTTTCAATTAATCACTTTGCTTCAGAAGTCACTCATGTGAAAGCTACAACCCTCCTGAATGAAAATGTATTTACAAAAATAGACTTCATGCACCAAAGAAAGATTGACCTTTTATTGAACCCAGACAGGGCAGATTTTCACAAGACAAAAGTTTTGTCGCCTATCGAACATAATGTGAAAATGAGCAGATAAGTCACTTCAAATAACTTCAAATACGCAGATTGGGTGTCATACTTAATCACTGAATCACTCTCACCTCTCCAGAAAATCGACTTTGGCCTTAGGTGTATGTTTAGGGTCATTGTAATCATGGAAAGCAACACAATGAAAATCAATGGAGTTCAATGAGAGATGGTGACATATTTGCTATTCGTAGAGCAATACATGTTTAACTTCATGATTTAATCAATGATAAAAGCCCTCAAACACCTGCAGCATGCATGCAGCTCCTCATAAGAGCTGTATCTGTACCATGTTTCACTTTATGCACCATTTCTCTTTTTTCATATTCTTCATCTCCAACACAATATAGTTTTGATGCTATCAGTTCTAAAATGGTTGATCTTGGGATCTTGACTTCAGAGTATGAGTCCCATTAGCCTTCATTTTTGTCAGAATTAGGCCTGACATACTCTTGGCTGGCTTTTTTGAGACAGGACAGTGGGAGAGACTTCTTTGGTGTTAAAGGTGAAGAATTTGGAAAAAAATACATGGTGCCTAAAGTCAAACATGGGAGGGATACAGCTCTTATGTGGAGCTGCATGCATGCTGCTGGTGTGTGAGGGCTTTTATCATTGATTACATCATGAAGTTAAAAATGTATTGCTGTACGAATAGCAAATATGTCACCATCTCTCATTGAACTCCATTGATTTTCATTGTGTTGCTTTCCATGATTACAATGACCCTAAACATACACCTAAGGCCAAAGTTAATTTTCAGGAGAGGTCTGAGTGAATCAGTGATTAAGTATGACACCCGATCTGCGTATTTGAAGTGTCTGCTCATTTTCACATTATGTTCGATAGACGACAAAACTTTTGTCTTGTCAAAATCTGCCCTGTCTGTGTTCATTAAAGGGTCAATCTTTCTTTGGTGCATGAAAATTATTTTTGTACATACATTTTCATTCGAGAGGGTTGTAGCTTTCATATGAGTGACTTCTGAAGCCAAGTGATTAATTGAAAGTCAGGTTATTAGCTGTTATTCCAAACAGATGGGTAGGCGACAACTCTTTTGGAGGCGAGTGTATATGAATGCCTTTGTGAAGTGGGCAGTAGTTTCTGCCTGAATACAGTTCTTACTGTCTATGGATACAGTCCTGCAGTTATTGTCATTGTAAAGCAGTGGAGAGCAGTCCCTTTGGCATGGGGGTGCCTCCCGTGGCAATACGTCTCTTTTAGTTGATTATGAGCACCACTTAGCTGTGGATTTATATTCTTCGATTAAGATGTACGCTCTGCCACAGAACAGCATCTTTGTGATTAGTGGTTTCTAGCTCTTGAGTGTATTGCCTCTTGGCTCTTGGCTCTGGATCTGGACCTGGATCCGTGTGCCTGTCGTTGGTTCTGGGTGTTTTGTGTGCCTCTGTCTGGGGGCCCCATGCACCACATTAGCCTCCCAAACAGCTGCACACATCCAAATGTTTAAAAAAAGAAAAAGAAAAAGAACCCTGTTCTTCTGTAATTAACTGGAAAGTTATTTTGGGTCGCAAGAGACTGCCAAATGAATCTCTTTCTCCACCACTATTTCTCTATGTTCTCTCTATTTTCTCAGATTTTCTCTGTCCCTCTTATTCTCTCTCTCTCTCTCTCTCTCTCTCTCTCTCTCTCTCACACACACACACGTACACACGTACACACACACACACGGCAGAATTGTTGAGTCATATGTTATTTCCACCTGGCCCATGTGCGTGGGAGTGGGAGTAGGTGGTGGTGGTGGTGCATTGGTGAGGATGGATGGGGTGGGGTGGGCAATGCTTCCCTCCCATTCCTGCTTGAGTAAGAACATTAGGGTATAAGGCAGGGGAGACAACATAAATTGACATCATATGCAAACATGCATTGCAAGATGTGTATCTAATGTGGCTAACAGCCTTTAATTGTACAGTAAATCAGGAATGTGCAAAGAAGGGGGTGTTTTTTTATGTTTAAGAAGATAACAATTAAAAGGACTGAGCCTATGCATGATATAGCCTATCACAGATGTGGGCAAACTCAGGCCCGCTTCCTGCGGCCCGCAGAGCCTTTTCAAGGAAGACAGCTTTTAAATTCAAAACGCCGACCTAAAACAGGGTTCTTGCAATTATCTTAGAAACAGGGGTGTCAGCCTCCGCTCCACACCTCACCCCAAAGTGGACGTACCTCAAGGTTGAGCACTGTAGCTTACTGTGGACTTCACACCTTGTCCAGGTACAATATGTTCAATATGGCTGACTGGTGGAATCAAGAGGCCTCTAACCCAGGGCTGCCCGGATGTACCCTGACGGGTAAAAAAAACCCTTGCATCTCCTTTGTTTGTGCGTGCGTGCGTGCGTGTGGGTGTGTGGGATGCGAGTGTGTTTGTGGTGGGTAGAGGTATTGGTGTGGGTGGGGGTTTAGGGATACAAGAACAACAATCCACAACATCTACTTACAAGTGAGATGCCCTTGAGCAGCCCAGTGCCCTGTCTCTCTTTCTTTCACTGTGTGTGTGTGTGTGTGTGTGTGTGTGTGTGTGTGTGTGTGTGTGTGTGTGTGTGTGTGTGTGTGTGTGTGTGTGTGTGTGTGTGTGTGTGTGTGTGTGTGTGTGTGTGTGTGTGTGTGTGTGTGTGTGTGTGTGTGTGTGTGTGTGTGTGCTGCTTGAGCTGAATGTGTTTTCAATGCAGAAAAGCAATCCCATCCTTTGGGAGCCTTCCTCAGGGCAAATAAAAGGCATCTCTGCCCTAACAATAGCCTATGTACAAACAATACGAACAATATGCAAAAACAATATTATAATTATTATAAATTAGAATTAAATAACGCATCTCTCTCTCTCTCTCTCTCTCTCTCTCTCTCTCTCTCTCTCTCTCTCTCTCTCTCTCTCTCCTTCCTTCCATTGCAGCTGCATTTGCATTTGGTTCAGTGTTGTAGCATTTTGTGCCATTTGGCATTTCTTTGTATGATAATGTGTCTAAATAATAACGATAATAAATAATAATTAGTAATAAACAATACATAAACTTACCCTTACTTGTGTGAAGCATATACCACCCTCTTAATACTTATTTCAGTATTTCAGTATTGAGGTGTGTAGTGGCATATTGTGTGAATGTACCACGTAAATAATCAGAGGCGACTCTAGGTTCAGCTGTTGCCCCAAGTGAAATGTCAAAAGAGTGAACATGTGCCATTACTGTAACAAAGTGTGAGCTGTTATTCACCATCCAAGGCCTTGGGGGCCCAAGTGGCTGCCTACCTACGTACCCTGGTGACAAGACGTGCCTCTGTAATGAAGATCAAGGTTTAAATCTGACCTGGGTCATTTCCCAATCCTTCCCCATCTCTCTCCCACCCACTCTCTTCTTCCCACAAAAAGGCACATTAAGAATCATCAAAAGACAATTAATATGACTCAAACTGGGAAATAAAAGTTACCATGGCAGCATAAACACTTAATTAACCTAATGTTTATGTTTCTCCTCTGGTTATTTCATTACACAATTTTGGGCAGAATTGGCAAAGCAAAGAATGTGGAGCCAACACCCACGCATGCACACCCACGCACACCCACACCCACACCCACACACACACACATACACACACACACACACACACACACACACACACACACACACACACACACACACACACACACACCTACCCACCAATGTCAATAACATCAGCATCATCCAGCTTGCTAATTCCAGCCCTGCGTTACCTAGGAAACCCTCAACAGATGTGGCCCAATCTCTCAGAATTTATCGTTAGTGTCAACGCATCTCATTTTCAGCTGTTTATTAATTTTGATGTGCCAGGACACACACACACACGCACGCGCACGCGCACGCACACGCACACGCACACGCACACGCTCTCTCTCTCTCTCTCTCAAACACACACACTCATAGACAGACATTTCCTGAGTGGTGTGTGTGGGGTGCGAGGTAATGTAGGGTGGAGCTGACTCCTGGCACATTGTTGGTGTCACGCCCCCAGCTGGGGACATATGGCGTCCGCTGGCCCACTCCATCAGTCACACTGGACCCTGCCGCGCCCAGAAATGGCAGCCTGTGACAATGTCTCTATTAGGTGTGATTGAAGGGGTGGTACTGGGGCTGTATCAACAACCCTCTGGCCCACGCAGCACACACACACACACCAGCAGTGACTAATGTTACTAAACTACACTCACTGCCACAACACACACACACGTAGGAGTATAAGGTACATGCACACACATACAAGTGTGTGCACACATGCACGCACACTCGTGTGCACACACACACACAGACACACACAGACAGACAGACAGACAGACAGACAGACAGACAGACAGACAGACAGACAGACAGACAGACAGACAGACAGACAGACAGACAGACAGACAGACAGACAGACAGACAGACAGACAGACAGACAGACACACACACACACACACACACACACACACACACACACACACACACACACACACACACACACACAGTCTTCCTTTCCTGTCCTCGTCTACTCCCCTCCCTGATGCACCAGTGGTAATTTCCTGGGAGGGAAGGTCATTTGTTCTGATTCCTATCAAAATGTATTAATAAATGATTCTTCGCAATTACCTGTGGCTGCGGCACCTATGCCAGCCAGCAGTGTTTGATAGATTTCCCATTACAGACTCAGAGCCCCCAAACACACACGCCCGCCCGCACAGGAGGCCCGCGTGAACGTGAGTTAGAGCTATTCAGCTGTAACATTTCACAACCATGCAAAACAATGCTCCCAGGCAACCCACACATAATATAATGACGCCATCGCATAGCAACTCATCTACAGACCTGTTCTATGATTCTAAGAATGCCCTATGGCTCTGCGTCATTGCATAGGAACTTTTGTCTTGTGATTATTTTTTCCTAACTGCAAGTGACTGTACGGCCATTGCGTTTACACTTAGAATGTCAAATGTATCATTCTTGAGGTATGTGGTCAAATTACCATCTCAATCATAATTCTACTAAAGTATAGTATAGGCAGGATTTGCTAACGTGACCTTCACCAGTTGGTATGTTTCGGACACGTCTTCAAGATGCTATACCTCCCACAAATGACATGTTTTCGAATGAGGCTCCTTATCAAAAATCCTTGCATGTGATTGGATAAGCAATTCTGTCCGTCATCTTTACTGATGCGCCACTTCAGCTTCTCACATTGAGCTCAACCCGTGACGCAATGGAAAGTAACAGGCAAAAGAAAAGCCATAACGGCCATTTATGAAAAATCCCACCTGGTGATCCTGATAGGCTCATTCATTCAGAAACAACTCTGACCGGGGGGCGCTGTGCCGCAGCGCGCTAAGCCCCACACATTTGGGCTTGCATGCCCAGGGGCACCTAGGTTCGCCTGGGTCATTTCCCAACCCTAACCCGTCTCTCCACACTCACTTCCTGTCGAGCTTCACTGTTCAATCTGCAATAAAGGCAAAATGCCCATTAAAATATCTAAAAAACCAGAAACAACTCTGACCTTCACAGTACTCATCTGGTTCTGTGAAGAAACCAGAACAGCCTTGAGTGGAGTTTGGCGAACCGCTGCCAGGTATCGTAAGTCAGGCTAAGATCCGGTCCTTCTCGCTCTGTAAAAAAGAGGCACAAACAATATCCTGAACACCAGCTCTGTTTCAACAGTTCGTCATAACCGTGTCAATGTCCTGAGAACTTTTGCACACATCATACAGAGATGGAGAGAAAAAAAGAAACACAGTTTTGAATGTATATTGTGCTAAACCCCGCTATTCCCCTGCTAACCTTTATAGAACAACCGTACAACGAACGCACATCCGGACCAAAACACGACTAAAGCGTCTCATTGCAAATGCATTGGAAATCCAAACAGCCCTAGCTCTCTCAGCCTGTTGGAGTGACTTCCATGTGTGACATAACATACAGTGCAGACCCAGCAACACAATCCTAATGCACTTGTCAGGCCTGCAAGATGTATGTGAGAGCAAAAGGCCCACAGAGAGCACGGCAAGCTAGTGGGAAGGTTGGGGGGCTGGACCCGTCAATCACAGGGCTTCTGGAACTCTCTGGTGACATTCTGTGCCCTTTTCATATTTTACTCCAGGGAGCAAAAATAATAAATCACATAGCTGGCTGACCCAGAACCATCGGCGTAAGAAAGCCAGGGGGACGGAGAAACAGGGACGATGGGCGCCTCTCATTTCAATGCAAATTGATTGTGGACACCCGGACACCATGAAACAAAGCTTGACATTTGAAACTGAGAATCAACTGAAGCATGTAAGAAGGAATAAACAGATAAATAACTTGAAATAAAAGAAAACATATCCTGAAATACTTTCTGTGATTTCTTTCTCCAAACAAAGAAAGTATGTATTGTTATTTAGATGCGTAAGAAGTAAAAAACAAAAAACAAAAAAACATTTAGTAACACTTCATGCATCATTTACATTCTTCAAAGTTGTTGACTAAAAATTGGAATTCCAAGTTGAGACTACAGTAGCTAATACTCAACCACAACAGACACCTTGGGCTTATTTAACACAGCATGTGTGTTTTGACTGCAATGAAAAATAGCTGGGAGCTTTTTAATTTTCTACAAGGAAACCTACCCTTGAAACAGCTTGTATTTAGAACTTTGTTAAACTCTTTGGCTACATCAAAAGAACATTTTCAACATTCTGTAAGCAGGGATGCGTGTTGCAGCATACTGAAAGAGGCCCGCATTGCTGTGTGTGCATTCAGGATTTCCAAGTGCATACACAACACACCGACCGTAGCTATATGGCTGTATTGACACAAATAATTCATGATGTAGTCTTTGTGTGGAGTTTGATAGGAAACCTTTGAGACTTCTGAGGTGTGGAGATTCCTGATGCAGCATCAGTCTCTGCCAAAGCCAAATAAGAAAGCAGTACACACACACAAGCGCGCACACACACGCACCCATGCACGCAAACAAACACCCCCCCCCCCTCCTCTCTCTCTCTTACACACACACACACACACACACACACACACACACACACACACACACACACACACACACACACACACACACACACACACACACACACACACACACACACACACACACACACACACACACACCGGCCCTTTATTCCAGTCTGCCAGTCCTTTATTGAGGTGTGTGCCTCTCAGCTCCACGGCTGACAGGTGAGGGCCCTAATGTGAGCCCTGAGACTCCCAGCCCATTCAGACCACTGAATTAGACAGAGGCAGAGGAGAGAAGGGGAGAGGGAAGGAGGGGTAAGAATGGACAGAGAAAAGAGTGGGGGAGGGAGTGAATGAAGAAAGTGAAAAGGAGAGTCTGAAGACAATGTCAAAGGAGAGGAAGAGGGTGGACGGAGAAAAGAGGAGGGGGAGAGCTGAAGGAAGAACGCAGAAAGAGAGGGAAGAAAGAATGTCCAGTGAGAGGGAAATGGTGAACAAAGAAAATAGAAGTGTAAAAGAGATGCAGAAAGAAAGCAGAGAGGGAAGGAAGAATGGCTAAGAAGACAAGATGTAGAAGATAGACCAAGAAAAGGGCAACGGAGAAGAGATGGAGGCGGATAGCAAAAAAAGACAGTGGGAAAGAGGCGAGGAAGAATACCAGGGAAGAGAAGAGAAGAGAAGAGGAGAGGAGAGGAGAGGAGAGGAGAGAAGAGAAGAGAAGAGAAGAGAAGAGAAGAGAAGAGAAGAGAAGAGAAGAGAAGAGAAGAGAAGAGAAGAGAAGAGAAGAGAAGAGAAGAGAAGAGAAGAGAGGAGAGGAGAGGAGAGAGAAGAGGAGAAGAGAAGAGAAGAGAAGAGAAGAGAAGAGAAGAGAAGAGAAGAGAAGAATAAAGAGGAGATGAAGGGAGAGGTAGAAAAGGTGCTATAAAAGAAACTCACAGAGAAGAGAGAAGGAGAGAGCCAGGAGAGGCCGAGAGGGAATGACAGACTGATGGAGACAGAATGAGAGCGTGAAGAATATGAAAAGTCAGAGAGAGAAAGAGAGGGGGAGGGGGTGGAGGACGAAAGAAAGAGAGCAATTGATAACCATCAATAAAGAGTGAAGGCCCCCAAGAGTAAGAAAGAAAGAAAAAGGAAATCAAGTTGTAGAGAGAGAATAATAATGAAAGCGATTGATTGATTGAGAGAGAGAGAGAGAGAGGGGGGGGGGATAAAATGATAGCCATCAATAAAGAGTGAAGCCCCCCAAGAGTAAGAAAGAACGAAAAATATTGAAAGAGAATGATAGAAAGAGAGAGACGGGGGAATAGACGAGAGAAAGAGAGAAATTGATAACCATCAATAAAGAGTGAAGGCCCTGAAGAGTACGAAAGAAAGAAAGGGGGAAGAAAGTGGTAAAGAGAGAACATTTACGAAAAAGACAATGATAGAAATAGAAAGAGAGAGACAGAGAGAGCGAGAGACAGAGAGAGATGTCTGGTAGTGTTTGAGCACAGACAGACAGGAGTAATGAGTGTTCAGCCACTCGCCCCATTCTAGCCCCCCGCGCCATCCTAGCCGCCCGCCCCATTCCAGCCCTGTACGATAGTTCATCACACAATCAGCACTTCACTACCACACCTAGGAATTTGCAGACACTTACACACACACACACACACACACACACAGACACACACGCGCGCACGCACACACGCACACACACACACACACACACACAGTAGATGGCAGCGCCACTAAATTCTGGGACGACAAGTACCATGAACTCAAGGACTCTCACACTTTTACACTTCTGAGATGCAATGATTGTGTGTGTGAGTGTGTGTGACACAGACACACAGATACAGACACAGACACAGACACACGCACGCACACACACTTCTGTGATGTGTGATACGCAGCTGTATAGCAACTCGGCTGTGGAGACGTAAAAATGGATTTTAAAAAAAGGGCTTCGTCTTGAGCAGTGCCAAATGATTTGTGTCAGACATTCATCCGCCGTGGAGGAAGCGTATCATTCACTACTCCTCTTCATCCACACCGTCCACACCAACTTAGTCAGGATGCCTTAGTGGGCACATCATGATGAAGAATCCCCAGGCTATCCTTATGCTTTGAACTGGTAGCCAGCAAGTAATCTTTCCACCTTAAAGGTATCAGCCATTTTGGATGTTTTTTGGTATAGAGGTATATATTTTTTCACACTGTCCACACCAACTTACTGTAGTCAGGAGGATGGCTTTGGCATCCCTTAGTGCACACATCACAAAGTATGCAGGCCATCCTACTGCTTTGAACTGTAGCCAGTGGATAAAATGACACGCAGCAAGTAGTCCTCCCACCTTAAATGTATCACCCATTTCAGGTGTTTTGTAAGCATATACCATTTAAAATATACATACCGTATATATAAAGAGCAAAGCTGATGACGCGCGTTGTTCCCTTCGAAAAATAAAGTAAGAAAAAGAACAGTAAGCAGTGTGCGGTGTCTTTTGAATTTTGTTCATTATACGTATATATATGGGCTGTAAATGAACACCAGCCAACCAGCCAAATGCTGGTGAAATTTCAGTTTGGCTGGTAGAAAATACCAACTGATGAGTGGAGGTGCAAAACGCACACCAGAAACAGAGGTGCTGGCAACCAGAAAATACAACTGTAGAAGGAGAGAGGTGCCGCACACTCACGAGTTAAATAAACAGTTTTTAATGTGACAACGTTTCGGCCTGTCGGCCTTCTTCAGGTCACGTGTGAAATAACAGGTAGTACCTTGCCTTTTTAAAGGGGAAGCTCAATTGCTCCCACCTGACACATAGTTAGGTTACAGACAGGTGTCAATTAGTGTTCAATTGCTTACAATGAAGGATTGGACATCACAATCACATAACAATCAACATAAGTGGTTTCACTCATGGTCCACATCCTTAGTACTACATTCTGTTATTTTGTTTACAAAAAACTGTAGAAAGCAAAGAGAGAGAGAAAAAAAGAGAAAAAGATCAAAAGACAATATTACAGCATCAGTCCAAATGGATCATCATTAATAATATTATCAGTTAATCATAATAGGTCTACATGTCTAGTTTAAATCACAGGAAACATTTTAAATCAAAGTCCACATTCAAACCGTGAGGTGCTAGAGTTTTAAGATGGTGAATCCAAAAATGCTCCCTTCTTGATAATAACAGGTCTAGGTCCCCCCCCCCAGGGGGCAAGGTCACCCTCTCGATTCCAATGTATTTTAATGAAGAAATGGGGTGATTAAACTCCACAAAATGAGCTGCTACAGGACAATTTAAATTCTTACTAATCTAATGGTACATCTGTGCTCTGCAATCCTGGTTTTTAGAGCTCTAGATGTTTTGCCCACATATGATTTACCACAAGGGCAAGTAAGTAAATAAATTACAGATGTGGTGTTGCATGAAATTTTTCCTTTAATTTGGATATCTTTTCCTGTGTGTGGATCAGTGGCGGCTGGTAGTCTGTCAAACAGGGGAGGCTGTTCAATTACAATATGTCCAGAACTCAAAAAATTAAGGGGGGGGGGGGGGGGGGGCAGGGGGGGGATTTTGACACACATCTTACATTGGTCCTGAGCCACATATGGCCTCACACACTAAAGGACTCTTGTTGAAACAAATTTGTTAATCATTAATCATTATCCCCCTTGTAGCCTATTCATAGGGAAATGTTTTTATTATTATTATTATCATTAGGCCTACCTCCGCCACATAATGATGTGATTTAGTTTGCCTTCGTTGTCTTTGTTCATTACTGGGTGCACGGCTTAATTTACCACTAGAGGTCGCAAAATCTTTAATTATTTACCAGACATTGCCAACACAGTAGGAAACAAGGACTCGCCACTCACGGGACTTGGCAGTTAACCAGTTGATAAGACACCACGAAAGCTCAAAAGAAACGGTTGTTCTTCCCTACCTTTTTCACCAAGTCAATATTAGGCAGTGCTCTGCTCCTTGATATTCATTTTCTCCTCATAAGGACGACTGGAATTCGCCAGAATTTAATCCACAATGCTTGGCATTTTGCATAGCTCTCTAGCTTTCTTGCAAGCTAGCCCTAACGAAAAGTAGGCAACTTCAACTTTTGAATTGGGAGATTAAAAAGGATAAGGACATGCCACTATTAAGACTTTATTCGCAACACTATAGTGTCACTAGGTTTACAAGAATATGTACACAAAACTGGAGTACACCGCAATGAATAGCTTCCCCACTGGTTACCACGACGAAACTTCTCAGTCAAATTAATAACATATCCGCATTTCGAAATGAAATCAACTACTGTAGCCTACTGACACGGGGTTCACCCAATCACAAGTCGGAGCTCCAGTCTCCGGTCCCTCCCCCCTCCTCTCTCTTCTCCATTCACTCCCAGTGAGGCTCAGTCTCAAAATCAAAAAAATTTCACGGCAATAGCCAATGACCGTTTAGCATTTTGCCATTGAAAAATCGTACAATCCCACATGCCATTGAAGTCCATTGAGACTCAACTCGCTTGCGTTGTCATGAGCGGAAAAAAACTCGTGCGAGCCTCGGGATCTTATAACAGATTGGTTTCATCTCTAAGTTGAGCACATGCATTTTCTATGGAGCTGGGTCTGAAATAGCAATGTTATTAAGTTGTGTAAAGCATTAGTTTACATACTATTCTCCGTGATTTTGGACAGGAGGCGGCGCCTCCCTTGTACTCAAAGAGGAATCGCCTCTGGTGTGGATGTTTAAATTTGCTGCATTTATAGGTGTAATTACATTGGGTACAAGATCCACATCGTCTATTCCCATCTGGGATAGGAGTTAACAACGGTTGGGAACTATAAGTGTTAGGAGGAAGGTAGGAATGCACCAACTGATCTCTCAAGTTTTTACCTCGTTTGTACACTATGAGAGGATGTTCTTGAAATGTGCTTTTGAGTTGGGTATCTGATTTTAAAATATGCCAGTGTTTATTTATGATGCTGCGTAAAGTCACTGATTGCCTATGGTATTCAGTTGAGAATATTATCCTTTTATTTGATTTAACCTTATTTTTTGTTGAAAGTAAATTGGACCTTGGGATGGTTTCTACTTTTTCTATGGCATTGTTCAAAACCTTTCTATGGTAACCCCTTCTTGAAAAGTTGGTGATCATTTCGTCGCTGTTTCTCCTAAAATCTTCAGGTGTTTTACAAATACGCTTCACTCTACATAATTGACTAAATGGGAGACTTTCCTTTAGATGACGTGGATGCTCAGAGTCAGCCCGAAGTAGGGTATTGCGTGCCGTAGGTTTACGGTATAGATCAGTATATAGGTGAGCCCCATTGCGAATGATCCATAAGTCCAAGAAACTAATTTTGTTTTTATCATATTCCATTGTGAAGGATAAATATTCACAACATGTATTCAGATATGTGAAAAACATTTGTAACTCCACTAGCGAACCCTTAAATATACATAGCACATCGTCCAAATAGCGTTTCCATAATATTAAGTTATTTCTAAAACTGTGGTTTGAATAAATATAATGTTTTTCAAACAGACCCATATATAAGTTTGCAAATGAAGGCAAGAACGCACTTCCCATAGGGACTCCACGTTTTTGTTTGTAAAATGTATCCTGAAATATCCAATAATTATATTCCAAAATCAGTTTGGTAAGAGTAAGAATGGACTCTTTTGAGGGACACATTGAAGGGTCATTTAAGTAATGGTCTAATGCAATTAACCCGCCATCATGGGGTATAACAGTATACATGGCATTTATATCAAAAGAGGCCAGAAACACTTCTTCTTCCCCAAGAGTTACTGATTCCACAATGTTGATAACATGGCCCGTGTCTTTTGTAAACGAGGGTAATCCCTCAGCTAATGGCCTAATAAAATGGTCTACAAAGGTGGACAGATTTGAGGTCACAGATCCTATATTGGCCACAATAGGCCTACCAGGTGGACATTCCAACCTTTTATGGATTTTTGGTAGGATATAAAATGTAGGAACAATAGGGTGTTCAATTTTTAAAAAAAAAAAAAATTCATCTCTTGGGATCCCCCCTTGATGTAATACATTATTCAAAGTATCTAAAATCATAAATTTAAATGCCTGTGTGGGATTGTCAGGCAGTACCTCATAAAAGTTCCTATCAGACAATTGTCTTACACATTCTTCAACATAATCAATTTTATTCATCACAACTGTTGCTCCTCCCTTGTCGGCGGGTTTTATTACAATAGAGTCGTCACTCTTCAAGTCTTCTAAGGCCTTCTTCTCTTCTTTCGACAAATTGTTGTATGCAGATCTCTGATTTTCATTTAGAAATGCATCAACTTCTTGTTCTACTAATCTGCAGTAAGTCTCTGATGCTGTAATATTGTCTTTTGATCTTTTTCTTTTTTTTTCTCCCTTTGCTTTCTACAGTTTTTTGTAAAAAATAACAGAATGTAGTACTAAGGATGTGGACCATGAGTGAAACCACTTATGTTGATTGTTATGTGATTGTGATGTCCTATCCTTCATTGTAAGCAATTGAACACTAATTGACACCTGTCTGTAACCTAACTATGTGTCAGGTGGGAGCAATTGAGCTTCCCCTTTAAAAAGGCAAGGTACTACCTGTTATTTCACACGTGACCTGAAGAAGGCCGACAGGCCGAAACGTTGTCACATTAAAAACTGTTTATTTAACTTGTGAGTGTGCGGCACCTCTCTCCTTCTAGTTGTATTTTCTGGTTGCCAGCACCTCTGTTTCTGGTGTGCGTTTTGCACCTCCACTCATCAACGTTCTCAAGCATGCAGCACCCAGACGAGTTAAGAAAAAGAAGAAACCAAGAAAAAACAGAAAAATGAATGACCCAAGAACTTTTGAATACAATGAAGAGCAAAGAACCAAGATCATCTGTGAAGAATCATTATTCGATCAAGAGGGATTCCAAACAATAGAAATCTCAGACGATCTACATTTCCTCACCAAACAGAGAGTAAAGGCCCATCTCCATGCGATCACTTTAAGTGACTACATCAGACAAGGAATTATCCCAAAGGGTCTCAGACTGCAAAAAGAACCAATGCTGAGCAAGAAAACTGAAGACTTCTGTGACCGCTGGTGTGCCATATTGAACAAATGCTCGATTGATCTGATGACTCTACTGGTAGAAGAACATAAGAAAGCGCAAGATGATCTGGATAAAAAGATTGAACACAATCAAATGCTATCGGAAACCATCAAAAACAAAGAAAACTTGGAAGAGATTCTCAAGCAGACCCAAGAATTACAAGAAAGTTTGACAAAAGAAATTAAAGAAGAAAAGATAAAAAAATTCAACAAGGACAAAAAAGATGCAATGGAAGGAAACATCAACAACTGGCGAAACCCCAAATGGAATGACCGACCAAGAACAAGACACACAAGAACAAGATTTGGCGCAGGCCAATCTCAGCAACTGAACCGCTTCTCCTCCTCTGACCAACTCTCATCTGCATCCAGCTCTGTTTTTTTAGGAAAACATCAAAGAGGGGGAACTTCCGCTCCTGGACACCTGAACAAGAAAAAAGAAAACAAAACAAAACGTACAAACCAACACGCAGAGGCAGAAAGAGAAGCAATGCAGTACGAACGGACACGTGCAAGGACATTCCAGATGAGGAAGTGACTGTGTTCAACTTATCCAGTAAGACTCTAGACCAATTCCATCTTTCAATACTTAACAGAGGGTTATCTTTTGTACCAACTAATCATCTGAAGAAATTTGACATAAAAGTAGACCTGTTTAAGTTTTTCAGGCAACTGCAGTTCTTTGACAATGGCACAGAATAAGATGATTTGAACTCTCAGACGGCAAGTAATACAGAGGAATCAAGGAAAGTCTTCAGGGGGAAAAGTCTTTTCATGCCCCCTGTAAACCGGAATAACTCTATAGAGACTTACTGCAGATTAGTAGAACAAGAAGTTGATGCATTTCTAAATGAAAATCAGAGATCTGCATACAACAATTTGTCGAAAGAAGAGAAGAAGGCCTTAGAAGACTTGAAGAGTGACGACTCTATTGTAATAAAACCCGCCGACAAGGGAGGAGCAACAGTTGTGATGAATAAAATTGATTATGTTGAAGAATGTGTAAGACAATTGTCTGATAGGAACTTTTATGAGGTACTGCCTGACAATCCCACACAGGCATTTAAATGTATGATTTTAGATACTTTGAATGATTTACTACATCAAGGGGAGATCTCAAGAGATGAATTTAATTTTTTAAAAATTGAACACCCTATTGTTCCTACATTTTATATCCTACCAAAAATCCATAAAAGGTTGGAATGTCCACCTGGTAGGCCTATTGTGGCCAATATAGGATCTGTGACCTCAAATCTGTCCACCTTTGTAGACCATTTTATTAGGCCATTAGCTGAGGGATTACCCTCGTTTACAAAAGACACGGGCCATGTTATCAACATTGTGGAATCAGTAACTCTTGGGGAAGAAGAAGTGTTTCTGGCCTCTTTTGATATAAATGCCATGTATACTGTTATACCCCATGATGGCGGGTTAATTGCATTAGACCATTACTTAAATGACCCTTCAATGTGTCCCTCAAAAGAGTCCATTCTTACTCTTACCAAACTGATTTTGGAATATAATTATTGGATATTTCAGGATACATTTTACAAACAAAAACGGGGAGTCCCTATGGGAAGTGCATTCTTGTCTTCATTTGCAAACGTATATATGGGTCTGTTTGAAGAACATTATATTTATTCAAACCACAGTTTTAGAAATGACTTAATATTATGGAAACGCTATTTGGATGATGTGCTATGTATATTTAAGGGTTCGGTAGTGGAGTTACAAATGTTTTTCACATATCTGAATACATGTTGTGAATATTTATCCTTCACAATGGAATATGATAAAAACAAAATTAGTTTCTTGGACTTATGGATCATTCGCAATGGGGCTCACCTATATACTGATCTATACCGTAAACCTACGGCACGCAATACCCTACTTCGGGCTGACTCTGAGCATCCACGTCATCTAAAGGAAAGTCTCCCATTTAGTCAATTATGTAGAGTGAAGCGTATTTGTAAAACACCTGAAGATTTTAGGAGAAACATTGACGAAATGATCACCAACTTTTCAAGAAGGGGTTACCATAGAAAGGTTTTGAACAATGCCATAGAAAAAGTAGAAACCATCCCAAGGTCCAATTTACTTTCAACAAAAAATAAAGTTAAATCAAATAAAAGGATAATATTCTCAACTGAATACCATAGGCAATCAGTGACTTTACGCAGCATCATAAATAAACACTGGCATATTTTAAAATCAGACACCCAACTCAAAAGCACATTTCAAGAACATCCTCTCATAGTGTACAAACGAGGTAAAAACTTGAGAGATCAGTTGGTGCATTCCTAACACAGTTACACAGTTCCCAACCGTTGTTAACTCCTATCCCAGATGGGAATAGACGATGTGGATCTTGTACCCAATGTAATTACACCTATAAATGCAGCAAATTTAAACATCCACACACAGGAAAAGATATCCAAATTAAAGGAAAAATTTCATGCAACACCACATCTGTAATTTATTTACTTACTTGCCCTTGTGGTAAATCATATGTGGGCAAAACATCTAGAGCTCTAAAAACCAGGATTGCAGAGCACAGAAGTACCATTAGATGTAAGAATTTAAATTATCCTGTAGCAGCTCATTTTGTGGAGTTTAATCACCCCATTTCTTCATTAAAATACATTGGAATCGAGAGGGTGACTTTGCCCCCTATGGGGAACCTAGACCTGTTATTACCAAGAAGGGAGCATTTTTGGATTCACCATCTTAAAACCTTTGCACCTCACGGTTTGAATGTGGACTTTGATTTAAAATGTTTCCTGTGATTTAAACTAGACATGTAGACCTATTATGATTAACTGATAATATTATTAATGATGATCCATTTGGACTGATGCTGTAATATTGTCTTTTGATCTTTTTCTTTTTTTTCTCTCTCTCTTTGCTTTCTACAGTTTTTTTGTAAACAAAATAACAGAATGTAGTACTAAGGATGTGGACCATGAGTGAAACCACTTATGTTGATTGTTATGTGATTGTGAGGTCCTATCCTTCATTGTAACCAATTGAACACTAATTGACACCTGTCTGTAACCTAATTATGTGTCAGGTGGGAGCAATTGAGCTTCCCCTTTAAAAAGGCAAGGTACTACCTGTTATTTCACACGTGACCTGAAGAAGGCCGACAGGCCGAAACGTTGTCACATTAAAAACTGTTTATTTAACTCGTGAGTGTGCGGCACCTCTCTCCTTCTACAGAAAATACCAATTTACCAGCCATTTTGACCCCTTAGTGACTGTGTGGTTGGCTAGTGAGATTAGCATCTACCGGTCACTTTGGCTGGTGATGAAAAAAGTTCATTTAGAGCCCTGTATATATAAATATATATATATATATATTCATATATATATATATATATATATATATATATATATATATTCATACACCCTTAAAAGAGATTGGTTAAAAAAATGACTAATCTCGTTGGTTGAGGCAATATTGGTCAAATTAACTGTGACATTGGTAACTATAAAAACAAACAAATTGGTTATCTAACAACTAATATCATTGGTTAAGAACAAATTGGTTGATTTAACAAAGATATTGGTTAACTTTAATAACAGATTGGTTGAAAAATGACTAATATAATTGGTTAAGCAAATGTTAACTAAGAGATTGGTAACTGACGCAGGTCTGACGCTCAACGTCAAGTACGTAACTCTGCTTCTCAATTTTCTGACAAAGCCGCCATCTTGGTGCTGCAGGAAAGCCGTTTGAGATATTGGTGAAATTCAAACACTTTGTGAGGTAAGTTCGTTTATTTTCAATGTTTCGTTAATAATTTCAAGACAATGCCAAATATACAGTGAATAACGAAACAGTTTCTTGTTCAGGATGGTAATTTGCAATGAATTTGTCTTCGGACCATACCTCCGCTAACAGGCCACTATTATAACTACCGGTATGGTAACTTAGCCCTAGGTTGTTTTCACAACTTTGTTGGAAAGTTTGTGTTTTGTTAGAAACAAACTCTACGAAATTTTATAATATATATTTGCTCCGAAAGAGCTATAAAACTTGTCCAGTGGTGCCAAAACACCCATGTCAGAGTCAAGACCTAGCTAAATGTCCGCTAGCAACATAGCTATCAGTGGTTTCTGGAGGAGGGCCGAAGGGAGTGCTTCCCCGCCGGCCAGAGATTGTTTGCGCCGGCCTCTTTACTTGAAAGAGCTAGCGCTGCATGATGAGGTGGTTCGCTAGCAACAATTAGCTATTGTAGGAGCCATTTGTATTTATTTTCTTTTTGTGTGACACCTGCTGGCCAAATTAAGTATAAACCTTGGAATGTATTGGAAATAGGTGACGTTGAGTGGAGCCCGGTGCTTGGCACTGCTTAATTGCTTCACCTGGCTTATAATTGGACAGCGTGTGGCTTGAGTAGGAGCTCGCTGATGGAATGCCTAGAAGTTCAACTAGAACGGAGGTTAGAGACGCCAGCAGGCACACAAGATTTAATTTCAAGGTGATTCCAAGTGATGTTTTGTTTATTTTTGATTCAAAAGGAATCTTTATTTTTCGTGACAACATGGAAACATTTTCTTGTTTAATGGAATAAATCAACCTGATATTATGTCAACCTAATGGCGTCCAAGAACTGCTTCATAAGGAGACAGTACAACGTTAAATCTTGTCTGCAGTGAAGAACACCTGGAGGACGACGAAAGTCAAACCTGGATTACGCATTGGAAAGCTGTTTGAAATAAGAACTTTAAAACATTTTTGCATCGCAAACCCTTGGAAAAAGAAGAAGAAAACCCTTGTTGGAAACCTGTCTAAAAGAAGAAGAAGAAGAAGAGGAGGAAAAGTTTAAAGCATCAACGAAGTTACAGCCTGGTCTACATCGAAAAACACCTGCAAGAAGAAAACAGTTAAACCCTGCTCCACCCTGGAAACCTGGAAAAAAGAAGAACATCGTTAAACTCTGGAAGAAGAAGGCAAGTCAAAACCATCGTCTGCATCGTCATTTGGAGAAGATAAAGAAACATTGAAGAAGAAGAAAATAAGACGACGAAAGAAGGTCAACCCGAAGATGGAAACCCGCGTTAAAAGATAGCCCAAGAAAACGAAGCGTGAAGGAAAGTGATCGCCGAAAGAATGAAATTGAAAAGAAAGTTATAGAAGAAAAGAGATCGTCGAAAGTTCAGATTTCGCCTGACAAGTAGGCCATGAAGCAAGCAGCAAGTGGAAACGCCGGCTGATTAGAAGTTGGAACACCTGCGCGACTCCTCACCGCTGCTGAGCCTGGATATGCCCTGAGTGCCCGGAGGTTCTCGCCGCGTAATGGATTACGCACTGCCACTTGCGGCTTACCTGTGAATGCTGAGCCATGTCGGGGAAAAAGGCGTGTGGATTTATGGACCAGTGCTTCGTGCGGGACTTCTAAACTGTGAGTACGAATCTGATTTATCATACAGAGCCGCCGCGCTCACATTTGAACTTGAACTGTTGTGCTCGCAGATTGGCCGCTGCGCCTTCTTTGAACTGTACATGAACTGGAGCCGCCGCGCTCATAGGACTTAAGTGAACAGAACTTAATTGACCCTCCTACTGTGCTTATGTTGTTTATTTGAGTTACAATAACCCTTTTGTAAAAATACACTTAAGTTTAAATTTAAAATGGCTGACAAAAAGCGTAAAGAGCCCTCACATGCACCTGAGGAGGAGGAACTGTCTAAATTAATGAAATCCCGTAGTGGGAAGCTTGGTTTCCTCACTCGCAAAGGTAAAGACATTGACAAGTTAATCGAGGCAGGCCAAGACAAATCCGTAGTTGAAGCACAGCTTAAGTTATTTGATAACGCATTACTTGAGTTTGCCGATGTACACGCATCCGTACAGGGCTTAATGACAGATGCGCTGGCACAGGAGAAAGACCACAGAGAATGGTACGAGCCCAAATATGTCCGCTTCAAAGAGTACTTCGACGGTGTTCTGAAATGGATTAGGAGTGATGGTGAAGATAAAGAATTGGTGGAGAAAGATGAGGATTTGGAAAAGGAACAAAAAGATGAGGAACTGAAAAAGGAGGAATTGAAAGAAGAGGATAAAGAGGATAAGAAAGAAAAGGAGGAATTGATCGAAGATGTGAAATCGCAGGACAGCGTGTCACAAATCGCGCCAAAGGCAACGAGTCACGTTAGTCACACATCTCGCGTCTCAGACGCGCAGTTGAAGGCAGAAGCCGAGTGTGCCGCCACAAGGGCGAAAGTTGAACAAATGAGCTTGCAATGTGACCTTGACGCCGAAGAGGCTGCTGTTATGGCTGATCTGACAATGGCTAAATTTAAAGCGCAGTTTCAGGCACGAAGGGAGAAACTTGCGCTGGAAAGAGAACTCGCTGCTGCTGAGGCAAAGGTGCGCGTTTACAAAGAAGCTGATGACCAGCGCTCTTTATCTGGCTTGCACAAATTCGGCACGCCAACCGAGTACAATGTCCCGGCAACGGTGCCAAGAGCTAAAAGGGCACAAGTAACGCCCCAAAGTGAAACCGTGCCACAACATGCAGAGCAAAGTGCCCAAGCAACCAGTGTAGGTCATGCCCAAATAGTCAGCCCACCTCAAGGTGCCAGGCCTCGCCACAGTAACCCTGTGGCTCATGATAATATTTCAATTGCAAGTGTGAGTTCACGCCACAGTGCCCCTGTGGACAGTGAAAATCTTTCAAATACAAGTGCCAATGACATGAATGTCACAGAAGTACTGAAACGCCATACTGAAATTACTTCACTACTAGTAAAGCAGCAGGCACTCTCTTTGTTACCAGCTAGAGAAATCTCTGTATTTGATGGAGATCCACTTCAATACAGGACATTCATTAAGGCCTTCGAACAATTCGTGGAGAAAAAGACTGACAACTTGGATGACCGTCTCTACTACCTGCAACAGTACACTAAGGGCGAGCCAAGAAGCCTGGTCAGCAGTTTCCTCCACATGGATCCCAATGTTGCTTATGAAAAGGCCAAGGAACAACTTGAACACAACTTTGGAAATGGCTACAAAATAGCCTCAGCCTACATGAATAAGGCTCTAAACTGGCCAACAATAAAGCCAGAAAATGGAAAGGATTTGCGCTCATATGCATTGTTTTTAAGAAGTTGTTTTAATACCATGACAGATATTGATGGGCTAAAAGAGCTCGAGAATTCCAGCAATTTGAAACTCATTGTATCAAAGCTCCCCTTCAAACTACGTGACAGATGGCGCGCAAACGTGTGCAGCATGGAGGAAAGCAAAAAACACAGGGCAACATTCAGGGACTTAGTGGAGTTTATTGAGAAGCAAGCCAGAGCTTTACTTGACCCAGTCTTTGGCGACATCCAAAGCCCAACTGATACCAAGGTAGCACCAAAATCCCAGCTACAAAGAAAGCCCAAATCTAGTGGCAGCTCTAGCTTTGCTACCACAGTCACTCCTGTGTCTACACCTACCAAGAGAAATGATTTGCTTTCGTCTCGTAAACAAACCCCATCTGCCAACGTCAATTCATGCATATTTTGCAAACACAACCACGACCTGGAAAGCTGTGATACATTTAAGGCCAAGACCAATGCAGAGAAAATACAATTCCTGAAGGCCCAGGGGATGTGCTTTGGTTGCCTTACGAGGGGCCATATGGGCAAAACCTGCAAAAACAGAATGACATGTGCAATCTGCTCCTTGCCTCATCCAACGGTCCTACACATATCTACTGTAAAAGACAGTAGTAAAGCTAGACCTGCAAGCACCAGTCTGAGCAACGCCATGGTGTCGGTGAATGACCATGACCCAATGGGGGCCGGTACCTCAGACCAATGCACTCTCGCAATAGTACCTGTGAAAGTAAAGATGTCGGGTAGCGACAAAGTTATTGCTACACATGCATTCTTGGATCCTGGTAGCTCTGCTACATTTTGCACAGACTCGCTAAAGAATAAAATGAACATCCCTGGCAAAAACATAACAATCATGCTCTGTACAATGGGACAGGAAAAAAGAGTTAACAGTAGTGTAGTGTCTGGTCTTGAGGTGAGCAACATGGATGGTCTGCAGTACCACAAGCTGCCACCAGTCTACACTCAATCTCACTTACCTGTTGCCAAGCATCACATACCAAGACAAGAATCTCTGGAAAAATGGCCATACTTGCACAAAGTGAAAATTCCACATTTGGATGCCAGTATCGAGTTGCTAATAGGCACAAATGCCGCAAAACTTATGGAGCCCTTTGAGGTTATAAACAGTAGAGGTACAGGTCCTTATGCGGTTCGTACACCTCTGGGGTGGCTCATTAATGGGCTAATGCAAGAAGCAACCTGTGAAGGGCAAGGAAATCACTCATGCATTACAGCCAATCGCATATCCATAAGGGATGTGAACGACCTGTTGATAAAGCAGTATCATCAGGATTTCCCAGAGCTGGCAGCTGAGGAAAAAACAGAAATGTCAATCGAAGACAAGCGCTTCATGTCAATAATGGAAAATTCCAAGGAAATTAGAAATGGTCATTACTACTTACCTCTGCCGTTCAAAGAGAATGACTTAATGATGCCAAACAACTATGAACAGGCCCATCAGCGTGTCAATTTCCTTGAAAAGAAAACTTGAAAAGAATGAACAGTATCACATAGAATACACAGCATTCCTAGAGGGAATGCTAGAGAAAAAACATGCAGAGGTGGTCCCAACCAGTGAGCTAGCGCCCCCTAGTGGAAAGGTGTGGTACATTCCGCACCATGCTGTGCACCACCCAAAGAAAGGCACTTTAAGGGTAGTGTTTGACTGTTCAGCATCCTTCCAGGGAAGGTCTTTAAATGACAAGCTGATCCAAGGCCCAAACCTGACAGGTAACCTGGTAGGCGTTCTGTTGCGCTTTCGACAAGAGCAAATTGCCTTTATGGCAGATATAGAAAGTATGTTTCACCAGGTGAGAGTGATGGAGAATCATGTGGACTTTCTGCGATTCCTATGGTGGCCAAATGGCGACCTGAGCCAACCATTAAAGGAACACAGAATGACAGTACATCTGTTTGGCGCATCATCTTCACCCAGCTGTGCATCCTTTGCGCTCAGACAATGTGCAGAAGATTTCAAGGAACTCTTTATGCCTGAAACAGTCGAAACGATCAAGTGTAACTACTATGTAGATGACTGTTTTAAAGTCAGTGCCTACAGAGGTCGATGCTATCAAATTGTGCAAAGAGCTTGAAGCAGCTTGCTCGATGGGAGGCTTTCGACTGCACAAATGGATCAGTAACAGCAGAGCAGTCCTGACATCCATTCCACAGGCAGACAGGGCAAAGGAGGTTAAAGACCTGGACTTAGAGTCCAGTGAGCTGCCAACAGAGAGGACTCTTGGCATCCAGTGGCAAATTCAGAGTGACCAACTCACCTTCTCAGTCAGCCTAAAAAATCAGCCATATACTCGTAGGGGAATACTCTCGATCATCTCATCAGTGTACGACCCTCTTGGATTCATCTGCCCATTCACTCTCACTGCCAAAAACATTCTGCAGGATCTTTGCAGGTATAACTATGCCTGGGACAAAGATTTACCTGACCACTACATCCATCAGTGGAAAGAGTGGATGAGTGGACTATGCTCTATTGGAGAGCTCAAAGTAGACAGGTGCATTAAGCCCAAAACCTTTGGCGCAATAACATCTGCCCAGCTTCATCACTTTAGTGACGCTTCAGAAAGTGGCTACGGCTGTGTCACATACCTCCGCATCACTAATGCAAAACAGGACGTGCACGTCTCATTCATGATGGGCAAATCACGAGTTGCACCTTTAAAGCAAACCACAATGCCAAGAATGGAACTCACTGCGGCAGTCCTCGCAGTACGAATGAACACGTTCCTTAGACACGAACTGCAACTGCAATTGGAAAATTCCATATTCTGGACTGACAGTATGTCAACATTGAAGTACATTCAAAACGAGAACAAAAGGTTCAAAACATTCGTGGCCAACAGAGTAAACACAATCAGAGAGATGACAAGCATCGAACAATGGCAATACATCAACACGAAACAGAATCCAGCAGATTGCGCATCTCGTGGTCTCAAGGCCAGCGCACTCCTTAACTCAAACACTTGGCTGAATGGTCCAGAATTTCTGAAAGGCCAGATGTCCGAATGGCCCAAGTCTGAACTCATGACTCAGACCCAAGAGGAACATGACATGGAAGTGAAAAAGGATGTTGTCATGATGAACATACTGGTGAAGGAACAACAAAATCCTACCCATGCATTCATTCACCATCACTCAAACTGGAACAAACTTACCAGAGCAGTCGCATGGCTCCTGAAACTGAAAGACCTGCTCTTGAACCTAAGTCGTAAGCGAAAGGAAATACTTACCAAACTTACCGGGACCAATCCCACACCTGAAAGAAAAGACCTGTTGGAAAGAAAAATGAGGTCAGTGAAAAAATGCATGATCACACAACCTGTAACATTGAATGACCTTAAAAGAGCAGAAAATGCAATAATCCAATACACTCAACTGGAAGCATTCCCTGAGGAAATGGAGACCTTGCAAAGGAAAAATGCATACATAAGCAGTCATAGCCACATTCGTACGCTTGATCCAATACTGCAAAATGGACTAATGCTTACAGGAGGAAGGCTGAGCAGAATGGCCATGCCAGAGAGTCAGAAACATCCTGTCATCCTTCCAAAGCACCACCATGTATCCAAGGTGTTACTAAGACACATTCATGAACGACTAGGACACTGCGGAAGGAACCACATGTTGGCCACATTAAGACAACAGTACTGGATACCAGCAGCAAATGCTCTGGCTAGAAAAATCAGATCAGAATGTGTGTTCTGCAGAAGGCAGCATGCACGCTTAGGTGAGCAAAAGATGGCAGACCTCCCACAAGAGAGGGTGACACCTGATTTGCCTCCCTTTACGTACGTTGGAGCAGATTACTTCGGCCCAATAACAGTGAAAAGGGGACGTGGCGAAGTTAAAAGATATGGTGTCATTTTCACGTGCCTCACAACCAGGGCAGTACACTTAGAGGTGGCCAGCTCACTTGACACCGACTCATGCATTAATGCAATTCGTAGGTTTGTGAGCAGAAGAGGACAAGTACAGCAGATTAGATCGGATAATGGAACGAATCTAATTTCTGCTGACCGTGAGCTCAGGAGTGCCATAAAGGAATGGAACAGAAGCCACAAATTACAAGTTGCTCTACAGCAGAAGGGTATAGAATGGATCTACAACCCACCAGCGGCCTCACATTATGGAGGGGTTTGGGAAAGATTAATAAAACAAGTAAAACAAACACTCCTGGCATTAACCAAAGCTCAACCCCTGGATGACGAGTCACTTCATACCTTTCTCTGTGAAGTAGAGGCAGTCATTAATAGTCGCCCACTTACCACCATCTCTGACAGTCCAAATGATCTCGAACCTTTGACACCCAACCACCTTTTACTCCTCAAAGGTCAGCCCACACTAGCTCCAGGCTTGTTTCAGAAAACAGACACATACAATAAGCGTAGGTGGAAACAAGTACAGTACCTAGCTGACACATTCTGGAAGCGGTGGGTTAGGGAATATCTTCCTACCCTACAGGAGAGGCAAAAATGGTTAAGAAAGAAACGCAACTACATGAGTGGAGATGTTGTGTTAATAGCTGACCCTACAGCCCCTAGGGCGTCTTGGATGTTGGGGAGGGTTATAGACACTAAAAAGGATTCAAAGGGGGTGGTTCGTAGTGTAACCTTGAAAACCAAGACGAGCATCTTGGAAAGACCAATTACAAAGGTGTGCTTATTGCTAAATGACATGTGAACATGAGTAGCATATAGCGTGGCATACCATGAACATGAATGAATGTGATATAACATGTGATATGAACATAACTCATTGCTTGTGTGACCTCTCATATACACTGACGGTTCCTGTCTCACACGCGCTCACATGGACAATGGACTCTGTAGATCTACGGATCTATTCGTTCACACACGAGCGTCACATTTCGCGCACTCATGAGCGACGTTTACATACACAGACAATACGCACAACATACATAACTTGAAATGGACTTTGACTCATGCCTTAAAGGCATATGAACTCTGATATGCTATTAACAAGACGGACTCTAACGTATTTGAGCTCTTGAAACATTCTTGCAAAAAACATTTTTGAATTCTGTGAACTTGTGTAAAATGTGATGATTGACTTATGGTAATATGCATTTGATGCTGGTTTACGTTATCTTAATGGCTCCTTATTTGTGTTTGTTATTGTACCTTGCCCGGTACCAATAAGGGGGCCGGTGTGTAGGAGCCATTTGTATTTATTTTCTTTTTGTGTGACACCTGCTGGCCAAATTAAGTATAAACCTTGGAATGTATTGGAAATAGGTGACGTTGAGTGGAGCCCGGTGCTTGGCACTGCTTAATTGCTTCACCTGGCTTATAATTGGACAGCGTGTGGCTTGAGTAGGAGCTCGCTGATGGAATGCCTAGAAGTTCAACTAGAACGGAGGTTAGAGACGCCAGCAGGCACACAAGATTTAATTTCAAGGTGATTCCAAGTGATGTTTTGTTTATTTTTGATTCAAAAGGAATCTTTATTTTTCGTGACAACATGGAAACATTTTCTTGTTTAATGGAATAAAATCAACCTGATATTATGTCAACCTAATGGCGTCCAAGAACTGCTTCATAAGGAGACAGTACAGCTATAGTCTAACGGTCAAATCATGTTGCCTTTGTTGAGGGATGTTTGAAATAGCCCGATGTATTCATAACTGAATATTGGTTTCTTGTTAGAAACGAACACATTTTGAATATAATTTTGTTCTGAAGTTACAACATGCCAAGTTAGTGTTGTAAGCCTGTTGGCGCCAAAGTTAAGAGCTAGCTAAATGTCCGCTAGCAACATTAGAGCTAGCCAAACTGAATAATGAATCTCTTGTCCGCTAGCAACATTAGCTAGCTAAAGTCTTTTTTGTTAGAAACGAACTCCCTTTGAGTATAATTATGCTCTGAAGATATCCAGTTAATGTACTTGAGCCAAAGTAAAACACAAATACCAGAGAGAAGAGCTAGCTAGAAGTTCGTTAGCAACATCAGCTTATCTTTTAGCTGACTCAGAAGCTTGAAGTAGCCACAACTTATGCCTGATTTTTATTGTTAGAAACGAACTCATTTTGACTATACACTTGCTCTGAAGTATGTTTTAACACATGTGCCTTTCCCTGTTCGTTGTGTAAAGGAAGTGAGTAAAGGGTGGTTTATGCCTCGAGATCAGCGTCCCTGCGTCGTGATGCAGTGAGCCGCGCAGTTAACGGAGTGAAGCCCCCCCCATCACGCAGGTACTCTGGGGCACCTCCCCAAAATTGTGTCTCGACGCAGGGAGCGACGGCGCGAAGGGCGAAAATAGGTCTCTGATGGGTTCTCTCGACCAGCCTGCTCTGTCATCGAGTCGAGAACAATCTACTTCCTTGTTCTAACCTTCGTTGGTCTACGGACTGTGAGCTCTTCATTAAATAAGTTGCCCGTGCTTTGTCGTTTCATTTATTTACACGAACCAAAGACAACACGTGCGCTTGCAAGTTACGACACTGAAGTTATTTTGACAGTTGAACAGTGTTTCCGAGGTCGAGGAAACATTCCGCTTCGTCCTCGACAAATGAGCCACTTCTTTGTTCCAAACTACCACGGTGGCTGCCAGTGCGATCAAACATGCACATGATATAAAGATTTAATGTTTCATTTTCATTGTCGCCGAGTCTGTGAAGCTAAAAAAACATCCGACACGTCTAGGTTACTCTTTGTATTGAAGGCAGTTTGAACGTGGAATGACATCGCGCAGACCGTGCTTTAAAAAACAGGGCATAAACCAAAATTAACTGCATCATGGCTGCGACAAGCTCACTCTGTGGCACTGAAAGTAAGTATAACCCGCCCTTAAGTAAACTGATTCTGAACTTGTTATTGTGCGCACAGTGTGCTGTTTTGTCCCATTCTGTTACTGCCAACTCTGTGGGCTGTTCTCTCTGTTCAGGGAGAAACCACTGTCAGCCATCAGATCGTGTTCTTTTCAATAAATAGGCATTACCTATTTGACAGATTTCTCCTGAAATAATGAGCCCAGAAACACCCAGATGTGTAGGGTGCTTAATTTTTGGCTTGATCAAAGATGCTTAATTTGTATGGTTACTGCAATAAATATTCTTTGCCCATCCTTTTTGGATCTACTAGTAGGCCTAGTGATTTTAGAGGTCTTAACAAGTGGGCTATGCATCATTTCATTTCAAGTGATGAGTAAAATATCCAGAAAGATATATAATCTGTTCTTTTTGCCCTCTAGCTTAGCACACTGAATTCTTTGAGCCATCTGGTGTCAATCCGTGTGGGAAAATGATCAATGAAAACAATTTAAGAAATGCATCTTATAGATGTTTCATATTGTAGGCCTATTCAGCCTATTGTGTCATGGTGGTGTTATCATTTTTCAAACTTTATTTTTGTGTAATAATTAGGCATATTGATACATAATCATGTTCATGTTTTGTGCTGTCTTGCTTTGCAGATGACAGAATATTGCTGAAGGATCCTACATGGAAGCTGGCTGATTACACGGAGTGATTCCTCTGGTGTGGTGTACCTCAGAGAAATAAACACTGTTGCAAGAGGTGAGTTTAAGTTTATAAAGTCACACAAAACCTATCCATGTATTTTTAAAAAGTCAAAGTTCTAACTTGCTCTGTATTTCATGCTGTCAATATGAGATGCATACTAATGTTGTGTGTTATTATTGCAGCTGAGAAGATGGCCAAGATATCCTTATTGCTGGCTGGTAGCGCTGATCGTAGTGGACCATATCTGCAAATGCTTCTGAACATTGTCAGGTTTTCTAAAGGTTAGCAACCATTCACAAATTTACACCACACGTATGTGTGTTTCAAATGTCTTAACAGTTTGAAGCACACACTGTTAATCAGAGATGCGTCCTGTTCATGCCGTGTGTTATTTTGAGAGGATAGTTAAGGAATAATGGCAGCTGCCTGGTTACAGTACATTGATCCCCTTTGTAGCACCATGTCTAAAAATGCTGAGAAAAATCAGTTTGTAAATGTAAGCATTTTTTTTATAAATCTGCACCAAATGTGTGTTTCAAATGTCTACTATCTAACAGTCTGAATAACACACTCATACATGACATGACCAATATGTTATGTGCTCGGAGCAGCAGTTTACAAACGCACCCTTAGTGCTTTCTGCTGTTAGGCCAATGACACTGAGCCCACCGTTTCATTGATTGGAGTATTTGGGTTACATTTTGTCAATTTGTTGTATTTTCCAGGATCGTTGAGGACTCCTCCTCTATGCGTGACATCTTAGATTAGATTTAGATTTAGATTTAGATTTAATTTCAAGTGATGAGTAAAATATCCAGAAAGATAGATAATCTGCTCTTTTTGCCCTCCAGTTTAGCACACTGAATTCTTTGAGCCATCTGTTGTCAATCCGTCTGGGAAAATGATCAATGATATAAAACAAACA
The DNA here is from genome assembly GCF_034702125.1 of Engraulis encrasicolus. Taxonomy (NCBI): domain Eukaryota; kingdom Metazoa; phylum Chordata; class Actinopteri; order Clupeiformes; family Engraulidae; genus Engraulis; species Engraulis encrasicolus. The sequence goes on from NC_085875.1 coordinate 25,925,367, forward strand.
AACAAAAAAAACATTTTACATGTATACAGACATGTATCTTTTAGATGTTTCATACTCTAGGCCTATTCATCATCATATTGTGTCGTGGTGGTGACAGTGTTATCATTTTTCATTATTTTCTTGTAATAATTAGGCCTATAAATGCATAATCATGTTCATGTTTTGTGCTGTCATGCTTTGCAGATGACTGAGAATATTACTGAAGGATCCTACATGGAAGCTGTCTGATTACACTGAGTGATTCCTCTGGTGTGTGGTGTACCTCAGAGAAAATAAACACTGTTGCAAGAGGTGAGTTTAAGTTCATGAATTCACACAAAACCAATCCATGTATTTTATAAAAGTCAAAGTGCTAAACATGCTATGTATTTCATGCTGTCAATATGAGATGCAAATTAATGTTGTGTGTTAATGTTGTGTGCAGCTGAGAAGATATCCTTATTGCTGGATGGTTGCTCTCTGGTCGTACTTGAGCCCCCTGGACCATGTCTGCAAATGCTTCTGAACATTGACAGAATTTCTAAAGGTTAGCAACCATTCACAAATGTACACCACATGTATGTGTGTTTCAAATGTCTTAACAGTTTGAACCACACACTGTTAATCAGAGATGCATCCTGTTCATCTTGTGTGTTATTTTGAGAGGATAGGTCGCCAGCGACCCTATTCACTTGCTGAAAATGCTTAAATACATCATAACAACATTGCTATGACATTACATAGAGCCATAAGGCTGCACTACAGGGTTAAGGGTGGCAGCTGCCTGGTTACAGTACATTGATCCCCTTTGTAGCACCATGTCTAAAAATACAGAAAAAAAATCAGTTTCTAAATCAGAGGTTGCGCTAGACTTTTTCACAGTCCGTCATTTTGACGGACAGGGTCGAAAAAATTCCGTCATCGCCCTTTAAAAAAAAATAAATTCGTCACTTCGTTTCTCAATGTGGGGGGTCGCGACCCCGCACTAGGAACAACACGTGCGCAATTGCGGCCAATTGAGAGTAAACCGCTGTGAACATCCCCTTTCACTCGACATTCATTCTGCAACTTTGAGGATAGAGTCCATTTTGATGTCCACTTTCTCTCTCTGCCCCTCTCATTGCACTGTTAAAAAAGCTGCAGATATATCTCACTGACGCGCGTCTGATTCAGTGTTCAAGCGCTATGGTCACCACAAGCACTTTTTTAAAAGACGCGTGCAGGGCTTTATCCAACAGCTGTCAGTCACTCCTTTTGCTCCGATTAATGCACCGATTGTAATACAAAGGCGCAGTGTTAAATAATATTCGCGTTGGGCTTCACATGCACGATGGAAAGGAAAGCCGTCTTGCAGAGAGGCAGGCGACAAAGGCACTGAAGCCTACAACAGGAAGACGATCAGATTTCGCAAAACTTTGTTGAAAAAAAGCCAGCGACGGTAAAGGCAGCCACTCTAGCCCATGTAGCCCCATCGGCTAGATATGTTGGCTCTGGGAGCGCGGTAGTTGTCTGAAGTTGTCTGAAATAGCCTTAATAAAAATAATCATGGGTGAACCAGCTATCGAAATGAGAGAAGGATAGCCGTTACTGGCAACGTTTGCCAAGTTGTAAGTTGCGTTACCTGATAATATTTTGGGTCTTGAATAGCCGTCGTTTTTATTATTTAGTTTATGTTCTGAAGCCGTTTTAGACCAGCGTTGCCTTTGAGTGAAGGTTCTGGCTAGCAAACATGCTATTCGCTTATTTGTTTGTTTCAAGCAAGGAGTTATGAAACAATGCTTTTATGAAGGACGATAGATGAGGGAGGGACAACTTCGTCATTGGCAGAAAATCAGATAGTCGGTAAATGTAGTAGGTCTACAAATAGTTCTAATTCTTAAATTAATCGAAGTCACACGTGTATGGTGGCAACGTCTTCTTTATTTTAATTCATTATTTGGAGAACGCGCAGAGGCGCGCGCTCTGCTGCAGCCAGCCGCACAGCCCAGCTGCTGCGCATGGTAGACTATGAGAAGCAGGGAGAGAGGGAGAGGCGGACGATAGTAGCAAGAAATTATCTGCGCTGATGATAACTATGCCTAATTGAAATGCATATCTGCTCTACTCGATAGAGGTGTAGGCCTACTTAAACTTGTAATTTATTTATCATCACCCTGAATGTTGATCCGTCAAAATGACGGACAGGCTTCATATTTTTCCGTCATCCTTCAAAAAAATCCGTCAATGACGGACATTTGTCGGTTAACGCGACCTCTGTACTGAATGTACCGGTAAGCAAATTTTAATAAATCTGCACCAAATGTGTGTTTGAAATGTCTACTATCTAGCAGTCTGAATAACACACTCGTACACAGTGGTGGACAAAGTAAAAGTACTTTTGTGGTGTAATTACAACAGTAGCACATGATATTACATAGCTGTTACACCGTTTGCTCCAGTATACCTACCTATTGAGATAGACTGTGTTATTACTGAAAAACAATAAAAACCTAACAAGAACCCACCACAAACTCAATCCAACCTGTGCAGAATCAGCTCATCGTAAGACAAGTACATTGGTCTACTTTTTACTCAGATAAGTTACCTGTGTTGGAAAGAAACTGTTTTTTTGTTTGTTTTATTTTTAAACTTTTACTTTTACTTTGTCCACCACTGCTCATACATGACATTACCAATTGTTGTGTGCTCAGAGCGGCAGTTTACAAACGCACCCTTGGTGCCTTCTGCTGTTAGGCCTATGACACTGAGCCCACCGTTTCATTGATTGGAGTATTTGGGTTACATTTTCTCAATTTGTTGTATTTTTCAGGATCGCTGAGGACTCCCCCTCCATGCGTGACATCTTTGAGAAATTTCCACGCTTGCTAGAGATGCCAAGTTTGGTACGTCTGCCAGACATTTTTTAACCTCTATTTAGAAAGAACAAGTCACGATATTGTTGTGTGCATTGTTGATTTTGGCTATACTTGGTGTTAATTAAGCTTCCTGATACTGCATGATTTATACCGTTCACTCAGTAGAGTAAAGCTTTCTATATAACCTGTTAAAACAGGGCGTTATAAATTTTGTGGTTACCAGAATGGCAATTACTGAGTCGCAGTGCATTACTAAAGGCCCTATATTATGTCATAGTAGAGTAGTACTGGCAATTAACCTTTCAATGACTATTACAGCATGTTTCAGATGGTATGGCGTGCATTATGGGGCTAAGCACCATTGATGTATCTCTCTCTCTCTCTCTTTCTCTCTCTCTCTCTCTCAAATCTTAAAAATTCTTTCAGACTGGAACCAACTTTGCATCCCTCGGCACTGACACTGAGAAGGTTTCAAGGACCCCACTACTAGGAGGCGAGAGTTTGACACGGCAGTGTCATCACTGCCATGGATGACAACGTAACCATTCCTGTTGCTGATTGCCTGACTTGCGCAGTGACAAGCTTTTCATGCTCTACTGGGTGTGTAACTTGGCATATCCACCACAGTTTAACTCTGTTTTTGCCTCTTTTGAATATGTGTACGATATAACCATCTCAACCAACAAGTGGGCCAAGGTACTGGAACATTTCTCACTTCAAGTTGCTCTGTAGTCACTGGACATTTTTTAAACATCTACGCAGACACCACCACTCCACACCATGTGTATTTTAATTACTTCTGATTCCACCGACATGCAGACTACATCCTATGCAAAGTCAGGTAATTTACCTGGTATTTAACTGGTACTGGAGAAACAACTTAAAGTAAGATCATGTTGACTTTTGTAAGTAAGTAATATTCACAGGATATGCATGCATTTGTAATTTGAATTTTCGTTGAAAACGGCTCACCAAGCATAAAATGTTACCTCTGCTTTTGATTTTTCTTTTTTTTAAATGTCCCTTAATACCAGCCTGTCTTTTTGTTGTGTCCACACAACTTTACTATCATCAGTGTTGGGAAGGAACAGATTGCTGTAAGTTACTGTATCCCCATCCTTTCAGATCAGTGCTTTAAAGCCTTTTGAAATTAAATTGTTAATAAACTTTGTGAAAACAAACTCAAATCTTGGTTATTGGTTATGATTGATATAGCTTTGAAACTGTTAATTTGGAGTGAAGTAATTGCAGTGTCCATCTAACCAAGCAAATCGGTTAAAATTTTAACCAATATCTGTGTCGGACACATATTAATCGAACAAATTGGTCAAAACAACCATTGGGGGATTGGTACATTTTTGACTTATAAAGATTGGTTAAACATAACCAATCTATTGGTCAAAACAAACGATTTAGAATTGGTTAGTTTTTTAACCGATCTAGATTGGTTGAAATTTTAACTAAAGTCTAATCGGTTATTTTGACTAATATTTTTCTCGGACACATATTAATTGAACAGATCGGTTAAAAACTACTAATTTTTTGTTTATTTTAACCAATCTTTTTTAAGAGTGTATGGTATACGTACTAGGCACCCATGTGTGCAAACCAAAGTCAGGTTGTACAGTTTTCCGGTTTCTCAAGGCTATGGTGAAGTTATTAGTCTGAAACAGTTCTGTAGAGTAGTTCCATCCAGTTTTATTTTTGTTTTTATTTAAAATACATGGGATACTTGGGATGTTTTCCAATATCCTTTTGACTTCTATGGTCTGCTAGGTCTCCATTGACTTAATATGCTTTGCACGAAGACACGAGGGGCATCCTTTACTCTGCACAGACTCTGTAAACTAGAAGCAAACATGGGAGCAGCTTCTGGCTCTGTGTGTGTGTGTGTGTGTGTGTGTGTGTGTGTGTGTGTGTGTGTGTGTGTGTGTGTGTGTGTGTGTGTGTGTGTGTGTGTGTGTGTGTGTGTGTGTGTGTGTGTGTGTGTGTGTGTGTGTGTGTGTGTGTGTGTGTGAGTGAGTGAGTGAGTGAGTGAGTGAGTGAGTGAGTGAGTGAGTGAGTGAGTGAGTGAGTGAGTGAGTGAGTGAGTGAGTGAGTGAGTGAGTGAGTGAGTGAGTGAGTGAGTGAGTGAGTGAGTGAGTGAGTGTGTGAGTGAGTCACCACCGTGTCATTGTGAGACTGTCTGAGATCACAGAAGGCAGAAGGGAGGGTGGGATGAGGCTACCTCCCTCACACACTGTGTTCTGCTCTTACTTCAAAAATAACCACAGTGGAAAGTGGAAAGACATTTTTGTGGAGACTGAATTAAAAGGAGCTCCATAAATACAGGTTTACAATGTATTCTTCAAACGGACATGAAACAGTTGCATTTTAAACATTTTAAGTTAAAGGGGTATGCCACTATTTTGGGGCTTAATAATACAGTTAAAATCATTGGCCAGGGTTTATAAAAGTGGTAAAATGCCTATTGCCAAATTTTATATTTTCCTGAAAGTTTATTAAGTAATAAACTAATATTTACTATTATGGCCCAAGTACAGTAATTTTTGCTGCTAAAAATGGCTATTTCTGGAAATTCAAAATGGCGGACCATGGAAAAGATCCTTCTTTTCATGTATGAAAAGTGCAATTTTTCCAGGCATAATGAATACTTAGAATTTGATGTTGGTGGTAAATATTAATGAAAAACATTAGTGAATGGGTAGCATGAATTCTGGAAATAAACAACTAAAAATCTTACACAGTGTACCTTTAAGTGTAGTTGTCATGATTTATTTTCATGGGAAAATTAAAGCAATGTAACCACTGATCAAAAAGACATTTCAGATACATAGTTACGCAGGCCCATATTTTGACTTGCCGCCATGTTGCCTTTATGTCAGCGATGACATCACTGGGTTGGTTCTGTTACTCTGGTGCTGTTAGTTTAGCCCCATCTGCATGGGCGGCACTATCAATAGGCTAGGGAAAGCTTAGCTTCCCCAAAGTTGTCATAAGAAATAAATAAAAGGAAAATTTAAAATAATGTTTTTTTATGTCCAGCGTGTCACACAAGGAAACAAAATGAGTGTTTCCTGCTGAAGTGCCTTTCCACCCTGTTAGTAGATCTGGCTTCGTTGCGGTGATGTCATGCTGTGGCCAACCAATCAGGTGTCAGTTCTACTGGCTTCAACAGAGCCAGGCGGTGAGGCGGGCTCGTGGCTTATGAAATGCAATTGGAATGTTTAATATCTCTATAAAGCAATGACTTCTGGAATAAATTGGGATCCCACTACATTTCATTTTTAGATCATTCGTTTTTTTCCAGCAGCCATAGGTCACAATGTTGACATTTTACTCTTTTAGCATTCGCTATTCAACCACACTACTAGCTGTATCTATGGAACGGATAGCCTATTTGGTGAATCTAAATGGATATTTTGCCTCTATCTTCAAGTAACAGGAATGAACAGGACAGAATAAGATATGAATTTTTTCCCCCTAATAATTGCTAAATCTCTCCCAATATGCACTACTCTGCACTATCGCACTATTAATGCGGTCTCTTTTTATTTGCACTAAAGTAATCGCCCCCGGACTCTCCTACCACAACAGTTTCTCAAGAGTCTTGCTGTAGCGCAACCTATGCCCATCTGTTGTTAACGCTAAAATATTATTACCATATCACAACCCTGAAAAACGATGGAAGATGGAAGTGACGAATGTAAAGTCACTTTTCATTACCTTTTTTCTGCACACTCATGGCTGTTCTGTTATGCCAGCACAATGTCATAGCATGACCAAAGCCCTATTTCATATTCTGCGACATTTGTATAATGTTTAGTTGTTAGAAAGATCCATTTTGATAAAAAGAAAACTTTTTTTATGTCATACAGGGTGTCCCAAACGCCATAGCTGTTCATTAAAAATTGTGTAATTCTCAAAGTGTAAGTGATTATAGACATCATTTCACTGTTTTGTCACCACCTGTTCTCAAACTAACATCCATTCTGGTCCAGGTGCTGCTGACAATCCGGATTACACACACTTATTTTATATACAGCCTAGTGTTGCCTACATTGAATAACATCATTAGAATAGACAGTTACAAAATAGTGAAATTATGTCTGTAAACTCTGTTACACTTTGTATGCATTTTAACTAGCACATATGATTCAAAGTGTGTATAGGCCTGATTTTTTTCCGGGACGCCTTGTATATTTTGTACTTGATGCTCTAAAGAAAGACATTTTATGAGATCGGGGTACTGTATTGCATTTCAAAATTGATTTACAGTGTTCTGAACACGAACTGCTACATACCCAACCAGGCATCTCTATAAACTCATCAAAACAAAGCATAAATGCAAACCACAATATAAAAAACAAGGTCGTGATTATGATGCAAGTGCCCTCTACAACATTGACAAAATGTCATGACAATTATATCACGCTGTCGAGCCGTGGCATTCATTTAAATGTCATTCCTGGGACCTGCATACAGATGCCTGATATTTCAGGACTTTAAAAAAACCCTAATTTGGTTAATAAGCCAATAAACAATATGACGGATACCACTATGTTAAAGAAAAACAGCTGATTTGACAACTGAAATCAAAAGAACAGATTGTTGCTGCTATACAGGTGGTGACTCTCCTTGCTCTCCTTTCTTCATCTTTCTGTAGGTACATATGCTGCCTTTATTCTGTCATCCATTTTGTCCTGACAGCTGTTTGGGGAGCATTCCATCTTCGCAAGTACTTTGGGAATTGTTCTCGGAGGAGACACACACTTAGCTCACACTCAGACACATTGCCAACCTTCCCGAGAGGACCTGTGATGAAGGCTCTGTGTGTGTGTTAGAGCGTGGCTCGGGCCGTTTTTTTCTGTCCGAGCCCGGCCCTCAGCCGACAGAAAAGTGATCAACCCCGACCCGAGCCCGAGACTAATTAAAATGTTTGTGTCCGAACCCGTCCGAAGCCCGAGACCACTGTAATAACAACAGAACCTGTGCGCAAGCAATATTTTCTATGTGGCCTCCTTCATACTCAAAATAGCATGTGATAAATAGCCAGGATAGGCAACTAGGATGAGGCAATTTGCTGTAGCCTAATTTAGTTACGCACGCATAGTAAGTATAATATAAACACACGCATACATGTGACAGCGCACCTTATGTTTCTTTCGGTTAGACCAGAGATGTTGGGTGCTGTGATCAAATGCATGGGAGGGGCGTGAGAGGATAAGAAAGGCGAAAACTAACGAATACGGTTTGGATGCAGTCAGCGCGGCTATGGACGCATTTGTTACTTTACTGTTAGTGCAAATAAATCCCCGCGAGCCGGTGAAGATGCCACTCCTTGTCGTTAAGAAGGATGGGCTATAAGTTCACCCCGAAGAACAGTAGCCTGTTCGGCCCTCCAAGAGAATGTCATTTCCCCTGATGTCCATGCGGTCAATATAAAATCAGGAAAGGTTGCACGCGCATAGTTACAACTGTAGGCTACAATAAAAGTGACAAGAATTAAGAACCTACGTGAAGGACATGAAATGTCACAGCGGACAAAGTAGTAACAGGAAACCTCTTCGCCCCTACCTTAGGCAACTCCACGTAGCGTGTGCGTCTTCTTTAATCCATATTATGCTCCTTGCTACCCCTTGCTGGAAATGTAATCCTTGGCGAGCAATACAGTGACAAACTTCGTCATTTTATGTTCAACATTTAAGACAGCACCGAAGCCATGCTAAAACATGGCCTACACTAGGCCTACAACAAAAGACCACGCGTTCACTGACAACAACTGTATTTGGCGCTTATTAAGAAAGCAAGTTGACTCGGCATTCCTGCTCGGCTGGCTGGGAGTGAGCGTCCACGTTGCCACTGGTAACTGGCGCGTGCATACAGCCAATAATAATCACTCGCACGAGTAGCCTACCAACATTTTCATTTATGCATATTCAATTACTTATTTTTTAATCACAAAACTGCCGTTTGCATGAACTGAAACGTTTCCTCTGATTGCTTACAATTTTCACAATGTCTGTTTGGTTCAAGCCCGAGCCCGACCCGAGTCCGACAGATATTCTATTTTTTTTGTCCGAGTCCGGCCCGGCCCGTCGGGTTCCGACCCGGCCCGTCGGGCTTCGGTCGGGTTGCCATGCTCTGGTGTGTGTGTGTGTGTGTGTGTGTGTGTGTGTGTGTGTGTGTGTGTGTGAGTGCGTGTGTGTGTGTGTGAGTGCATGTGTCTGGGTACCTGTGTGGAGGAAGGACGGAAATGAGTCGCGCAGAGGACTTGAATGCAGTTCGGGGAAAAATATATTGAAAAAGGTGAAAATAAAGTTAAAAGCTGAAGACAAAGTGGGAGACAAACATTTCGCGACCAAATGGGATCTTTTCTCCTTCCTGCATTACTCATTTGGAATTGCACACCGAGCACTCTCCAACTGACTACCTGTTGGCACATGTGAGAGTGTGTACATGTATGTTTGATTGTATGTCCTGTAGATATGTATATGTCTGTGCATATAGGAGGTGTTTGTGTGAGCAATGCGACTGCGACTGACTGTGTGTGTGTGTGTGTGTGTGTGTGTGTGTGTGTGTGTGCGCGCACGCGCGCGCGCGCGTGTGTGTGTGCGTGTGTGAGTGACTGTTTGTGTGTGTGTGTGTGTGTGTGTGTGCGTGCCTGCTTGCGTGTGTGTGTGTGTGTATGATTTTGTACGTACAGAATGTCTGTGTGAGGTGTGAGTGTGAGTGTGAGGTGCGTCTGGATACCTGTGGACATGCTGCCGGTGGGCCTGACAGCTGGTGTGGTGGGTGGGCTTGGCTAGGAATACAGATGAAAAACAGATATGAGAGAGAGAGAGAGAGAGATGAGAGAGAGGAGAGAGGGGGGGGGGTGCAGATGAAGTGGGAGAGACAGAGACTGTCTCAAGAGTAGCAGCCGCGGAGCAGGTGAGGACGTCCACAGTTAAAACAGCAGGCAAAACACACACACACACACACACACACACACACACACACACACACACACACACACACAGGAACAGACATGAAGCAGCGGAAGATGTGAAAGCAACAGGCTAAACTCCTTCAGCAGCTGTCTGACATCACATCCACATCCTTCCCCTCCAACAGCATCTAAGGCCCCAGGACAGCATACACAGCACAGAAGAGCACAGCAGAGGAGAGCTGCAGACCACAGAACAACACACAGAACTACCGACACGATCTACAGAAAATTAAATAATCACAACGCCGACATCCCAAACGTAGATTATAGTCGCGTCTCAGTTACACGTGTCCGATTGTGAAGTGGACTGACCATCACAAGGATTGTGGGTGTGTTCTGACTGTCACGCCAACGAGCCTCGCTCTTTGGTGTAACACCCAAAGGCCCAGTTCACTACCCCAGAAGGTCCAGGTTTGCGTCCTAGCTGGGCAACTCTACTCTCCTTCGCTACAAATGGTGTCAGAAATGGGATCAATGGTGTCAGAAATGGGATGGCTACCGTGAAGCCATCAGAAGCGTACCCCATTGTGTGTGAGCCATAATTCCATGTGATGGACCCCTAGCCTAGTAAATCAAAGCGGGCAGGGTTTTGGGGGAGTGACGACGAAGCTTGCAACGTTGGGAAAGCACATTCAAGGATAAAGATCGCTGATTGGTCAGAGCGCCGGCCTATTAGGCACAGGCACGGTTTGAAAAACATCAGGTTGTTCTCATCAACAATCTTCGGATGTATCGTTCATCGGGGCCAGACTAAATTACACATCCAGTCTCACATTTAGGCTGGTTTATCAGGCTAAGGGACCCCAGGATTGGTGACCCCGGTGTGAGGGACCCCAGTGATGGGTGAAGCATTAATGATGGACACTGGATGGGAGAAGCGTGATGGGCAGTTGCATGAGGGACACCATGAGTGTGTGAAGCGCACGGGTGCACTTCACAAGGGGAAGGCAGTGTGATGGAGTGACCATCACTAGGATTGTAGGTGTGTTCTGAATGTCACGCCAACGAGTCTGGCTCTTTGGTGTAGCGGTCAGAGCCCCAGTTTACTACCCAAGGAGGTCTGGATTCGAGTCCCAGCTGTGCAACTCTACTCTCCTTCGCTACAGACAGTAATAGACAGCAGATAAGTGGAATAATGGCCTTTGAGGTCAACCGGTTCCACGAAGTTCATGTTTTGGTAAAGGCGTGTGCGCACATCGCTGGATTTCTAATCCTCAGCCGCTGCCTCGCCATTGACTTTGTGGAACCGTTCACCTTGTAGGCGATTATCCCTTACTGATGGCTGTGTATTATTGAATCCAGTGTTATAGCTTGCATTTGATTAGAGTATCAAGCCTCTTGACTGTGGCTATGGCTGTTACCTATTATTATGATGCGCATTTATGGAAAGCACTATATGTCCTCTGTAGATTACCATAATTTACCACTTGTTATGAAGATGATTTTATGCATTTTTTGTTGCAAATCTGTTTTTTTTTTTGCATCATTGCTAAATAATGCAGTGCTAGTGGTGATATAGTATAGTTTTTTGCTGATTCTTGTAGTGTTTTGTTTTTGTGTTTTGTGTGTTGCCCTTTTATTAATATTGGTACAATGCATCACCATTGTCACTGAATAATTGAGTGGGTCGTTCGTATTCAGTAGGCCTAATGTTTTTGTGCTTTGTGCAGGTGTTGCGATCACAGATGAGTGATCTGTCACCATTGTCTGCTAGAGTTTGCTGGTACGGTAGTGTTCTGTTCGTTAGCTACTCTAGATTTACAAACGAGGCTCCATATTTTATGCTCGCCCCCGCTGCTACACTGCCACCCACCCACACCCTGCACACCGCACATCAACCATCACACATCACAGCGGACTGGACCGGCGTACTGAGCAAAGCCGCATTGAGAATAAACTGATGGGGGCCGCCGTCGATCAAAGTCAGAGGTTAGTTGGCAGTCGGGCTACACGCAATCATGTGATTGAATTGAATGGCTCCCCACAATAGAGGATATAATTCAAATCCCATTTCCTCGTTACAGAAAACATTCAATGCGGAGGCAGGAAGGATGAGTTATGCACTGGCAGACAACTACTCTCCCTCCGCTCCCCCCCCCCCCTTCTCTCTCTACCTCTCTTTCCCTCCCTCATTCTCTCTTTGCTCCCTCTCACGGCAGACACCTACCGGTACTCTCCATCCGTTTCCCCCCCCTGCTCTCTCTACTCTTTCTCTCCCTCTCTCAGACTTTCTCTCAATCGCTTTCTCTCGCTCTCATGGCAGACACCTACTTTCCATCCATCCCCCTCTCTCCTCTATCTCTTCTCTCTCTGTTTTTCTCTCTCCCTCTCAATCTCTTTGACTCTCATTTCCATTCCTCTTCTTGCCTTATACATTATGTTTTCACGCTATCTCTCGCTCCATTTTTTGTGCCTTCCCCTCTCTTTTTCTCTCTTCCCTCCCTCTCTGATTCACCCACTCTTTATGTCTCTCTTTCTGTTTTCTTTCCTTTTTCTGACTCCCTCTATCCCTCCCTCTGTCTTTCTCTCAATCTCGTTCTCTCCATTTTGCTCTCTCTCTCTCTCTCCCTCTCCTTGTCTTTCTCTTTCATTTTCTCCCTCCTTCTCACTCTCCATCTCTCGTTTTCTTACTCTCTCTGTCTCCACCCCTCCCTCATCCTTCCTTACTTCTCTTCCCTCCCTCCCTCTCTCTTTGTCTTTCTTCCAGCTGAGACTGCAAAAGTGTGGCTAGTGGATTTATGGGCCACTTAATTCTCCAGCTGGAGAATCGATAAACAGAACGTGGGGGCTCGGCTCGGCAAGGCCCACCTTGATAACTCCGGCTCCCTGATCTATCATAACAGGCCTACAGCACTGTATAGCCAGGGGGCCCTGAGCACCACTGACACCCCCTCATAACAACACACACATATGCGCATGCAAGCACACACACACACACACCCAAGCGCGCACACAGCTGCACACCTACACGCACAATTCCCTCTCTCTCTCTCTCTCTCTCTCACACACACACTAACACTCCAGTGCACACCTCCCCTTCCCTTTTGAGCCCTGACGCGCCACTATGACCTCATGTCAAAGCGCTTTGAATTTAAAACAGCTCTTATTTAGCCGCTCAATTCAATCAACGGTGTTAAATGATCAGCAAAATGAAGTTTCCAGCTGACTTCGCTTCCTCTTCCACCTCACCTCTGTACACTGACATGGCAGGAGACATGAAGAAGAAGAAGAAAAACAGGAACAGAAACGAGAAAAAGAGGGGAGAGGAAGAAACGGGTAGAGGAGGGAGGGAGAGGGAAGAAGCAAAGAATCTGAAGTAATGTTGATATTTTACGAGAAGATTAATGTGATGTAATAAAAAGAAAATAGACTGTCCGACTCTGGGTGGCAATATTGATGGTCCCAGCTTGGATATGTGTCATTTGGCCCCAAATGAACTGGCAAATGTTATGCAGTGGATATGTCCGCCCGCCTGTGTGAACTAGCCAGAGAGCCAGCCAGCCAGTCGTTTGAGGGATCAGCGCTGTGATCAGCCATGTCCTGAAAGGGAGGCAAGGAAAGACAAGAAACGACAGATGAGAGCGGAATAAAGGATTCACAAGAAAGACACACAAGTCTCAATATTGAGCGCAAAATAAAGAGGCAACAGAAGAGTTACAAAATCAAGACCAGAATAGAGATGAGGTGAGTCTTCATATCGAGTCACAAGTCTCGATATTGAGTCCAGAATAAAGACATACAAAAGGAGTTCCAAAATCAAGACACAAAAAAAAATGAAAAGCGAGCCTCAATAGCATGGTAAATTGTAAATGGACTGCATTTAACAGTGCTTTTCCACTCCTTCGAGCACTCAAAGCGCTTTTACATGTATGCCTCACATTCACCCATTCACACACCGGTGGCCATGGCTTCCACGCAGGCTACCATCCAATCCAGCCACCAGGAGCATATTGGGGTTAATTGTCTTGCTCAAGCACACATTGATGGGGGTCAAACAGAGCAAGGCTTGAACCTGCAACTATCTGGTTGCCAAACGGGCTCCTCTACCAACTGAGCCACCACTACCTGCCGCCGCCACCATCACCACCACCACCACCATCATGTCCAGAATGAAAACACAAGAGACAAGTCACACTATCTAGACAAGAACAAAAGGCAAGAGATGGGCCTCAACATAGAGAATAAAGCGACCAACAGACCAGAAAGAGGAGACAAGAGACTAAGGGGTCTTACACACCAAGGCGGTAAAGCGTCGCGGAACGGCCGCGTTTTTTACCGGCGTTGGTGAAAATACATTGAAACCTATCTGTCCTTACACACCAACCGGCGGTAGTCGGGCGTCAGCGGCGCGGGAGCCGGCTCCGCGCCGCGCTGCATTTGGAAAATAGAACTCGAGCGTATTTTTCACGCCGGCAACCGGCGGTGTCCCATTCAAATGAATGGCAAAGTAGCATGCTAGCTTTGGCTGTGCCTAGGGTTTTGAATAGGACTGGCCGCGCACGCCGACGCTGTCAGTGTGCAAGGCAGAGAAAAGCACGCCGGCCAAAACTAAGCAGAAAGACCGCGTCCGTCCTGCGACCGTTCCGTTCCGCCTTGGTATGTTTTGGCCCTAAAGTTTCTTCAACAGAATATAGGAGTCACGAGGCACAAGTCTCAGTATTGAGACCAGAAGAAGTGGAGACATGCTTCCCAATATCAAGACCGGAACAAAATAAGAAGCAAAATATTTTTATTGAGACCCAAATACAGACAACAGAGAGGAGTCTCAATACTGAGAACAGAATAAAGAGATGATATAGAGTCTCAATGTTGAGTCCAGAACAGACGAGAGACAAGACTTTGAGACCAGAGGTGAGAGACACAACATGAGTATCAATATCAAGACTGGAATTAAGACACGAGAGATGAGTCTCAACAAGTCTCGACCAAGAATAAAGAGAGAGGAGAGACTCAACATTAGCCTTTTTAACATGACATCAGACAGTTTTCCAAGTGAAAAAAAAACACACAAAAAAAACGGTTTCCATAGATGATAGTTTATGTCTATACCAGCAGATGCTACTTTTCATGCTTCACATGCATTGATTCAAAGGTGTTTGACGTCACATGAAAAAGGCTTAATTGGGACCAGAATGTAGAAGTCAAGCGGCACAAGTCACAAGCTGGCATCTGAAGGACAGAGTGGAGGATAAAGGATTGGTGCTCAATGTTTTGATGATGGTTTTGACCTCTATGGACACTTTAGAAAATATTTAGCCCCCATGTCCCTCCCAAAAATCCCAGCATTTTTTTTCCAGAGAGCCAAATTCAAAATTGCGTCCGGCGCCATCTCTAAAAAATAACTTTTGATTCGGATGACCTAGAATCAAGTATAAAGGCACTTTTTCATACAAGTCAACCATGAGGATTCCAAATCTGACATCATTTTAATATTAAAACTTTGTTTTGACTGCAATATTCAAGATGACTGCCATCTAGATCTAGTACACTGGTTTTCATCCTTTTCATGCCGTGAGCCCCCAAAACAATCATATTTGGACTGGGGACCCCCCAATGCCTTTCGTCGTTTACTTCTAGCAGCCGCCATGTTTGTTATGATGAAAAGGCTGGCTGCGTGGTATCGCTCTGAACTACGTCACGGATTGAGTCAATAGGAGTGGCTGAAATGGCGTCAGTCAAAATGACGGACAGATTCTTTATCCAATCACATGCAAGAGTATTTAAAAAAAAAGGCTCATTTGGAAGGGTGTCGGTTGGTGGCAGGCCCCAGATGGTATGTGAGAGCATATCAGATGGCAAGAGTCAGGTAAGTCTCTGATGACTAAAAACCTCATCTGGCGACTTTTTGGCGAACTTATCTTTTCGGGGTCAGCCCAATGTTCCCACGGCCCATTGGTCCCACAGCCCATTGGTCCCACATTGCTAAGATTTTTGCGTTTTTTCAAAATTAGGCCCAATGGTCCCACAGCCCATTGGTCCCACATCACTAAGATTTTTAAATGTATTTTTAGGTCCGTTGGTCCCACAGCCCAATGGTCCCACAGCCCATTGGTCCCACATCACAAACACTTCAATGGGCTGTGGGACCAATGGGCCTAAAAATTCAAATAAAAAAGCAATGTGGGACCAATGGGCTGTGGGACCAATGGACTGTGGGACCAATGGGCCTAAATAATGAAAAAAAGTCTTAGTGACGTGGGACCAATGGGCTGTGAGACCAATGGGTTGTGGGACCAGTGGGCTGTGGGACCAGTGGGCCGTGGGACCAATGGGGCGTGGGACCAATGGGGCGTGGGAACATAGGTACGCTCCCATTTTTTCAGTGACAAAATGAATGAATGAATGAATAATTAATGATTGAATGAATGAATAATGAATGAATAAACTACATTAAACACAGCATAAATAGCAGCAATAAACAACAGAACAAAATACACAGACAAACTTCACCAACATACAATAAACCACACAGTGAATGTCTGTAAAATGCCTTTGTTTGTGCAGAATTTAGTCTGCAAATGGCTTTTGGATTAAAAAAAAACTGTCTTTTAGTCTGTTTGTTCTTGTGCACAGAGACCTGTAATATCTGAAATCATTATTTTAACTCTGTGCCACTGTCAGAAGCATTTCCCACGGTTCAGGAGATTTGCAGATTAGCTCTGATCTTTAAAAAGTAGCTAGCACTAGCCTGATAAACCAGCCTAAATGTGAGATTGGATGTGTAATTTAGTCTGGCCCTGATGAATAGTGCATCCAAAGGTTGTTGAGAACAACCCTTTGTCTTTCAAACCAATAGCCCCGTACGACTTTGTTGCTGTTGACCAACATTGACGAAGCATGTGAGAGAAAACTTGTTGTCATGATGTGGGTGTTTTAATACAGCGCATTTAAAGTCGGCCACAAATATGAACGAGACGATGAGCTCGCACCAGTTTGCTCTACTAACGCACCACGTGTGAGGAGTGGGGGAGCAGACAGTAAGGAGGAGCTGAAGTGGGGACCTGCGCAAACTTGTGTAGGGGTGTGAGACAAGACTCATATACACACGTGAGTGAGTTGTTGACCAACCAGTTCATGGGCGCGTGACCTCGGAGGCAGTCTGCAGGCGAGCGTGGAAGGGGATAAGCAACTGCAGAGGTTGCAAGATCTGACTGTAGTCGTATTCATACCGCGATAGTTTGACACCATGTGACATGTCACCTCGTCGATGCAACATCACCGAAATTTCGAAGTTTGACAGGAAATCTAACCGTCATGCAAGTTTTTGAGCCAGAATGCAATGCTGTCTAAATGCGGATACAGCCGTTGCAGTAAATCGATCGCACCTATTGTCTTTCTAACCGTGCCTGTGCCTATATAGGTCGGCGCTCTGACCAATCAGCGCTATCTTTCCCAACATTGCGAGCTCCGTCGTCACTCCCTCAAAACCCAGCCCACTTTGATTCAAAACAAATCTCTGCGTTGTGGTTTGCCAGATTCTTGGCAAGCCTGGCAGACCACTAAAGCGATGCGAGGCCAGACCACTCGCAGCCAAAAAATGTTGGTGTCCAGCAGGTGGTGCTGATTTACTAGGCTAAGCTAGCACTGCCCTATAATAGGGCAGTGAAGAAACATACATACATAAATTTTATGTTGTGCACGACATACCCAGTTTTCTTGATTCTTGTCAGCAGGACTTGCATGCCTGAACATACCTACAAAATTAGCACATGATGCGTGTTTAGTGCTGCTGCTGCTTGTTGCCTCAGTCATTCTTTTGAGCCCACAGTGAGAGGAGCTAGACATATTTTAAAGACGGTGTGCATGCTGCATGCACAACTGCTTGAAAATGGAAGAAAACAATTTACCAACAGGGATAGATAGACAGTCATGTGCTCTCCAGTGTGGTTCTCTGTGTAATGAAACAACAGATACCGTAGGTCAACCCAGAAATGGGAAAACATAAAACAGAAGTCACTGTTATGGAGTGGCCTTGACAAGTTTGGACATGTCTATGCAACTGTTGATTGGGATAAAGTTTCAGTTGGAAAATATGTCCACGAAGCATGCATGTTGACACTATGTAATTCTAAGAAACTGGAACAAGCCAGAACAAGACAGAAAAAAATAAGACAGTCTTCTTCTGTGTTAGGTGCTGTTTCCACATAGAAGGATATTTTTTAGCAGGGTATTTTTTTCTCCTGTCGAGGTGTAAACGCAACATGTGGATAAAAATAAATCCTCCATTGTAACAAATGCGTTTCAGCCCCCTAAACAGGATATTTGTTTCTCCTGCTTTTTAGACCAGGGGCCTCATTTATCAAGCGTTCTTAGGCACAGATCTGTGCGTAAAGCGTGCGTGCAATCATTCCTGAGCAAAGTGTGGGATTTATGAACATGTACTTGAACGTAGAAATGTGCCTAAATCTACGCACACCTCAGACCATGCGTGTGACTGGAAGAAACACGAAATTGCAAATAATATTGACCGTGCAAGGTGCAGTTTGCTTTGAATGACAATGGAGTATGACAGTGTGCTATTTTACAGTGTTTTCGTTCATGTGTGTCTCCTTCTTTTACTTATTTTGAAACACGGTCCTCCTCCTGTCGAGAGCACCTCCACTTCTGCCACAGAAACGGTTCTATCTCCGCACTTGTGTTCATGTGTGTCCGAACAGGGTGGTGCCTTCGAATTAACATGGCATTTGAATATATTTTAATACCATATATGGTTACTTGGAGGCGTTTCGGGACGCTAATTACCCCGAATGCGCGCGTGCACAGTGATTTGGAAGGTGTGGGATTTATCATGCAGACTTGTGCGTAGGAGCAGCCAACGCACGTTTGATAAATCCCGATTTTTCTGTACTTGCGAACATTCTAAATTTCACTCCTAAGACACAATTTAGAAGACATTCTACGAACTGATGATAAATGAGGCCCCTGGATTTTAAATATCTGCTACGTGGAAACGGAAGGCCAAAACCAATGCAAAACCAATGCAACCAGGAGAAAAAAAATATCCACATATAAAAATATCCAGCTACGTGGAAACAGCACCTTAGATGAATGTTCCACAGCTGCAGATCCCCCTGCCAAACTACTGCGATCAAGTCTTGGACAGATACATGATAAAACTAAATGTGTCTGGTGTTGTAAGCCTGAGTCGCCATAGAACCTAGAAACAAAGTTGAGGCTGATTTCCTATGATCATGCATGGGCAGCTTTCAAGAGCCATACAGTTGTCTTGGAAGATCAAACAATGCGGGAGAGAATCAATTGCCTGATCGATTCTGCTGCTGACCAGCCCTATGCACTTGAGATCAGGTATCACTACACATGTTGGATGAAATATGTGAAAAAACATCAGAAAATAATGACAAACTCCCATACCTGCACAATGTCAATTTACGTGAGTCACAGACTATGTTCTTTAATAACATAAGAAAGATTATTAGGAACATGAGGTAAGATCCCTGCAGAGCCTCCTCCAAGACTACAACATAACATAATCTCTCGTTATGGATTCCCTACTTGTAAGACGTCCTGACCCGGGCATTTGGCAGTAAGATTGGTTTCCATTCACGCTCACGGAGGAACCAGAGTGACCTAGTCAGGGTTGCCAGATGAGGCTGATGATTTCCAGCCCTAAAAATCCTCAAAACCCGCCTAGGAGCACAACATCCCGCCCAATTCAATTGATTTCTATGGCAAAAAATTGGGCGGGGTTTTCTACTGAATATCATTTTTACCCGCACACGGCCATCCTAAGCAGCCCAATTGGGCGGGAAACAGCCCAATCTGGCAACGCTGGACCTAGTCTATGACACGTCTGGGGGTGGGTCATATGTTGAAGCTGCACTTAACTATGGAAAGCCAAGAATGACAGATTTCGCATGAAATTAGCACGATAAGATTGAAATTCGGAAATTTGGTCTTTCACCAACAACGGCCGCTCTGTACGTGCGCCATGGTGCGTCGGATGCACAATGCCGACGCCCGTAGTTTCATGTCAAAGCGCGCGTTCCTGACGTGCATCGCTACCAAGACAAAGGGCGTTGAAGACGTGCGTTTTCCTAATATGATAATAAAGTCCATCCTTCTTTTCCGAGAGCCAATGCATTTGAAGTGGTTGCGGCCAATCGCTGATCAAGACAGCCAGACCAAGACAGTTCATCACAGATCTGCTTAGACCAGTGCTTCCCAAACTTTTTCACATCACGTACCCCTTGAAGCATTTCAGCTCCATCCGCGTGTTTTTCGCAAGGTTGTTGCAACATGTTCTGTAGGCTACACCAGTTGGTCACTATGAAAGGCTTCCAGCCAGAGATGTAATGGCCCATTAAGGTTGCTAAATTCACATGTTTTCAACCAGTTGTTTAGCGATCCATCAGCACTTACTAAGGAGAGGGTACTTAGAGGTGTGAATGTAGATTAAAACGTGCCATGCTGGTAGCCAAAGTTAATATTTGAATGAAATTGGATGGACCTGTGACTGCGCCTACATTGAAACTAAATTGAACACACAGCGCCAAGCTCAACAAATTACTTTGTTCACGGCGAATTACGGATATTTAGGGTGGTGTTAGTAGGTACGATGACTGCTCTTGGCTAAAAAATGACATTGCATGAACATAGCAGTTCGCTAAGAGCATGCTAAAAGCATGCTAATAAACACATAGCCTGCAATATGCCTGACGAACCAGATCTGACAAAGCTCATTTTGTCAAAATTCCAAACAAGTAGCAAGTTATTATCTTACTCTTGGCGTAATCACAGGTACTTGTGGATTGAAGCAAATAGTCCAGAAACTCTTCAACAACTCCAGAAAGTAGTGTGATGATGCTTTGTTATTCATTTGATGCTGCACTATGCAGACTGAGAGACTGCCGCAGGGACTCGTCTCCTCCTCCGGGAGATGGAACACAGAGATGTGCCATGCACACGACTCTCCTAAACAGCTGATTTTGCGATTAACCCCCATGGAAAAATAAATTAAGATGTGTAGGATACTGAAACAATTTAACCAATACCCATGACATACCCAAAACATCAATGCCCATTCCTGATTCGAATATTAAAGGTATTGATTTTTTTTCCCTGCATTTTTTTTTTTCAAAATTCAAAATCTTCTCGCGTACCCCCTGCCATCACCTTGCGTACCCCTAGGGGTACGCGTACCATAGTTTGGGAAACACTGGATTAGAGCATAACCACAGATCTCTGTGTGGTAATGTTCCCAAAGTTCACTCACTGCATTGTTTGACAAAGTCTTTTAGGAATACAACCCATATGTGCACTTTGCCCTTATTTTGAGACCTGCTAATGCAGCTCCAGATCCTGCTGCCCAGGAAGAGGCGGCATTGTCAGGGATTAAAGCAAAAAAAAGTAATCTGACTGAACTTTTTTAACGGTTAGGCACCCGATCGAGTATCACTCCGTAACCCTACGAAAACCAATGTAGCCAGGCTCTGCCCTCATGACGAAACATACATGCAAGGAATGGTGCCAGAGCCAGCGGCATAGGCAGACGGGGCAGTCGCCTAGAGCAGAATAGGCCAGTATGTCTTGAGGGCGCCAGTAATACCAAAAAGTGCCACAAAATCAGAACTTCAACCAACATAAGTCTTTACACTTCACATGAACAATGAATATTCATTATACACTCAGTAGACCTATATAGACTCAGTATGAGTGTACCTGTAGGTACTAGATCAGATGTGCTCAATCAGATGTAGGCCTACAATGCTATGTTTACAGATGCCAATTTCTAAATACAAAAAAAGGAAAGAGGGCGGGCAGGCCTAGGCCGCTCACCAGATTGACTAGAACTGGCCGAGAATGGAGGGATAATGGATACTACAAACCCCAACTCCGATGAAGTTGGGACGTTTGGTAAACAGTGAATAAAATCAAAATGCTATCATTTTCAAAACATTCAATCTATTCATTAGATGGAGAATAGTGAAAAGACAACATATTAAGTGTTAAAACCGAGAAAAAATATTGTTTTGGGGGACATATGTACTCATTTCTAATTTGATAAATCCAACACGTCTCAAAAGAGTTGGGACGGGGATCAGTGAAATTTAGTAAACATCCAAATAAGATAAAACAACAAAGAAGAACATTTCAAAATGAATTGTACTGATGGACAATATAGGTGTCCAGGTATAAGATCATCACAGAGAGGCTGAGTAACTCAGAATTAAAGATGCAAAGGGAATAATTACCATAGTTATTACATACATTTTTGAATTCCCTTTGATTTACCACGATTGAGTGTATATACAGTCCCAAGAAAAAGTTTGTACACCCTTTGAAATTTCTTACATTTCTGTCAAAATTTATCATAAAACATGGTCTGATCTTCCCGGAAATCTCAAGAAGGAACAATCAGAGTCTGCTTTAACTAATTCCACACAAACATTTACATGTTATCATATTTTTATTGGCCATAAGGCTATAACATTCACAGGACAGCAAGGCATAAGTAAGTACACCCTTGCATTAAATAGGTTTTAACCCTCAGTTAGTTGCAATATCCTCAACCAGACTTGTCCTGTAGTTGCAGATCAGATTAACAAAAATATCTGGATGTATCTTGTCTCCCTCTTCTTTAGAGAACTGCCTCTCGTCAGCAAGGTTTCTGGGATGTCTGGAGTGCATAGCTTTATTGACTTCATGCCATATAATCTCAATTATTTTTAGTCAGGGCTTTGACTGGACTATTCCAGAATGTGTATTTCATTGTTATGAAGGCATTCTAATTTAGATTTGCTTCTAAAGTATGGGTTGTTGTCACATTTCAGCACCTATCCTCTTATGTGCTTCAACTGTGTGACAGACTTCCTCACGTTTTTTCTGTAAAATATCACAATAAACTTGAGTTCATTGCTCCACTGATAATAGCAAACTTTCAAAGGTCTGAGGCAGCAAGGTAGCCGCATATAATGATGCTCCCGCCACCATACTCAGAAGTGGAGATGTAACCAAGAATAACTAAAAATGGGGTTCATTCTGCCAATTAGTCAGCCTGCCACCAGCAGCTAAGGTGCTTAAATAAACTTTTGATGGCATTTTTTGTTAAAAGTTGGCAACCATGCCAGAAGTTATCAGCATGGGCTAAGGTTTCAGAATCACCTGGTTGCCAACATGGGACTTGACCTTTAAGGTCAAATCTGAAGGTCAAACACGGTCAAATAACAGTGTTATTTAGTTAAAAATTGTTACAAAGTTGTTAAAAGTGGGAAACCATGCCAGAAGTCATCAGCATGGATTAAGGATTCAGAATCAACTTCTTGCCAACACTGAACTTGACCTTTAGGGTCAAATTTGAAGGCCAAAAGGTCAAAAACAGGGTATTTTCTTGCTAGTCTTTTTTGGGAACTGTATATTCATGGAAATATTTTTCAAAAGTTGGAAACCATGCCAGAAGTTATCAGCATGGTTCCCTGGTTTCAGAATTACCTGGTTGCCAACTTGGAACTTGACCTTCAGGGTCATATATGAAGGTCAAAAGGTCAACCACAGTCAAATAACAGTGTTGTTTAGTTAAAAATTGTTAAAAAGATGTTTGTTTTAAAAGATGTTAAAAGTGGGCAACCATGCCATAAGTCATCAGCATGGACTAAGGATTCAGAATCAACTTGTTGCCAACACGGAACTTGACCTTTAGGGTCAAATTTGAAGGTCAAAAGGTCTAAAGCTATGTATTTTAAGGTTAGACTTTTTTGAGTACTGTGTTCATGGAAATCTTTTTCAAAAGTTGGTAACTATGCTAGAAGTTATCTGCATGGACTAAGGTTTCAGAATCACCTGGTTGCCAACATGGAACTTGACCTTTAAGGTCAAATCTGAAGGTCAAAAACAATGTATTTTCTGGTTTGCCTTTTTTGGTGATCTTTATATTCATGGAATTCTTGTTTTCAAAAGTTGGCAACCATGCTAGAAGTTATCATCATGGACTAAAGTTTCAGAATCACCTGGTTACCATATATAACTTGACCTCTAAGGTCAAATTTGAAGGTCAAAAGGTCAACCGAGGTCAATTAAAAAATCAGTTTTTTTGTGATGTGCTTTCATAAAATACAACTTGTTTGCATGGTACTGTATATTGAATAATTAGTAGGCCTATAATTTGATATGATTTGATTTGGCTTATCATGGTGGGGCTCTGGCCTGTCATCCTTAGACATTCATCATAGCTCATTAGCATAAAATTTCACTCTGGTCATCTAAATAACTTTATTCTTCTTTGTGAAGCACATTAAGCTGCAGGTATGAAATGGGATATGCCTAGGCTCACCAGTTAATTTGCTTTGCCCCATCAATTCACAGGCTTTCCATAGAAAAAATAATGACTTCTGTTATTTCTAATGTGTTTCAAATGGTTATAGCAATGAAGGACACTTGCTGATTTGCTATGTCATATCATGGTTAGGAAATTAAACCTACAGTAAGAGTAGATCAAGTATTGCACACTTTTCTTGATGTTCTCATAACTACTGTAGAATGTTCTGTTGCAATTTCCCAGGCTTGAGTTTTTGTGTCACCTGTCCAAAGCAACATGCTTATCTTTGGGTATTGATCGGTCTAGACATGACTTTTTTCCAGAAAGACAAAAAGGCAATTGATATGTTACCACCAAGTGATGCATATGGATTGCATCTTGCATAAGCAAATCAGCAGGCAAATGTATGGCTGCAGTCTGACAAAGTACATATTAACAAAGACACTGAGGAGGCAGGTGGTTGGAAAGTTGTAGACCAACACTTGATGGCTGTGTGGCAAAGGAAACCTCCAGTTCCACATAGTAGCTTAGGACTGATAATTTGTGGTTGTAGAACCAAGTGGCCAATACATGCCTGCAGTTGCCTGAGGAATGGACAGCCCTGTATACCTGCATGTGATTAAAATGTAGAATGTTTAAACGCCGTAGGGATAGAACATGATCTGGATGACACAACCTTTTTGTAATAACAGCAACAATAGCTCCTTCAAATACATAAATATTCAGTATGTACTGACATCACATTTGAGTTTTAATTATTATTGAAGTAAAGAAACAATATGATGAATTACATTCTTGTTATTGACCATTTGCAATAATCACTTTCATTCATACCCTAATAATAAAGACTATATAACTTCTAAATATACAGTCCCCTAAAGTATTGGAACAGAAAGGCAAATTTCCTTGTTTTTGTTGTTCACTGAAGACTTGGGTTTAAAGGGGTTCTAAGTAGGATTAAAAGGTTCATTAATCACTGTTCAGAGTCATCTGATACTTATTTGAGTCATTAGTAGGTGAAGGGTGACTCTCGCGACCACTTCCACAGTCCACTGTCAGAAAACCCCAAATGCAGCTTTTGACAGCGCTGTCCGCTTCGGGAGAAACCTCATCAAAACAGTGTTTTATTTTCTTTAATATTATTTGTTCCAATACTTTCACTCACCTAAAATGATTTAAATAATAAGAATTATCTAGTCCAGGTACTAATTATTTAATACAGCATGCAAACAACATGTATTTTATGAAAGCACATCACAAAAACCCAAAACATTTTTTTTTTTTTACCTCGGTTGACCTTTTGACCTTCAAATTTGACCTTAAAGGTCAAGTTCTATGCTGGCAACCATGGACCATGAAACCTTTGTCCATGCTGATAACTTCTAGCATGATTGTCAACTTTTGAAAAAGAATTCCATGGATATGAAGACCCCCCCCAAAAGGCAAACTAGAAAATGCATTGTTTTTGACATTCAAATTTGACCTTAAAAGTCAAGTTCCATGTTGGCAACCAGGTGATTCTGAAACCTTAGTCCATGCTGATAACATCTAGCATGGTTGCTGACATTTGAAAAAGAATTCCATGAATATACAGTTCCTAATAATAGACTAACCAGAAAATACATTATTTTTGACCTTTTGACCTTCAAATTTGACCCCAAAGGTCAAGTTCCGTGTTGGCAACAAGTTGATTCTGAATCTTTAGTCCATGCTGATGACTTCTGGCATGGTTGCCCACTTTTAACATCATTTTAACATTTTTAAACTAAATAACACTGTTATTTGACCGTGGTTGACCTTTTGACCTTCATATTTGACCTTAAAGGTCAAGTTCCATGTTGGCAACCAGGTGATTCTGAAACCTTAGCCCATGCTGATAACTTCTGGCATGGTTGCCAACTTTTAACAAAAAATGCCATCAAACATTTATTTTAGGGTCTTGGCAGGCTGACTACAATGTAAAATTAATGGGGTTTCTGTCCAAAAAAATATTGCTGCACCTTTGAGGTTTGCGAAAAAGCATTTATATGCTTCATAAAATTACTGCAAAATATTCTGTAGACCAACGTTGAAACCAAAGTTGAATTTTTCAGGGGAACACATAGTATCATGTTTGGAGGAGAACTGGAGAACCACACCTTCACCAAAACATCATCTCCACCTTTGAGTATGGTGGCGGGAGAATCATTATATGCGGCTACCTTCGTGCCTCAGGCCCTTGTCAGTTTGCTATTATTAGTGGAACAATGAACTCAGAAGTTCATTGAGATATTTTACAGAAAGAATGTGAGGTAGTCTGTCACACAGTTGAGGCACACAAGAGGATGGGTGCTGAAATGGGACAACAACCCATATTTTAGAGGCAATTGACTTTTGAATTGCTTCATAACAATGAAATACACATTCTGGAATAGCCCAGTCAAAGCTCTGACAAAAAACATTTGAGATGATATGGCATGAAGTCAAGAAAGCTATTCACTCCAGATATCCCAGAAACCTTGCTGCAGAAGGGCAGTTTTCTAAAGAAGAGGGAGTCAAGATACATCCAGATTGTTTTGTTAATCTGATCTGCAACTACAGGAAACATCTGGTTGAGGTTATTGCGACAAACTTAGGGTTAAAACCTATTGAATGCAAGGGTGTACTTACTTATGCCTTTCTGTCCTAGAATGTTTACATCTTATGGCCAATGAAAATAAGTAAACTTGTAAATGCTTGGGTTGAATTAGTTAAAGCAGACTCTGGTTGTTCCTTCTTGTGATTTCCGGGAAGATCAGATCATGCTTTATGACCAATTTTGACAGATATTGTAAGAAATTTCAAAGGGTGTACAAAATTTTTCTTGGGACTGTAAGACATATTTTTGTTAATAAAATCATTGTATAGGTTCATGACATCATGAAATATATATTGGCTGTAGTCTCACTCTAATTCCTGGAGTGCTAGAGCTATTGAAAATGTACCATATTAAGAATGCTTAATGCATGAAAATGATACAGGGGTGTAACATTCTCCTAAGCACCTGAGCTCACTTGAAATAGACCCAGAAGACATGGGAAACTGTCCTTTGCTTACAGAAGTCAGCAGAAGTTGTAGAAGTCCATTCTTTTTTACAATAATAGAGCATTGCACATCCTGTGCTACAGTAAAAATGGACCATCCAACTTGTGTTAGTGCTAGCTTCAAAAGTCAGCCTCCATGATGGCATGCGGGTGCAGTAGTGCATTGGTTAAGATGTTCTCACTCATCTGTAGCGTTAAATACAGTGCTGAATGGTATAAATGGGTTTTAAACAGCATGAAAAGCCACTCATGCATTATATTTTGAAGGGAGATCTTCGATTACTGCCACATAGTAAGGTCAAATTGCATTCTCTACTATGTTTTAACAGTTTGGCTCCATCATAAGGACCAGCAGGTGATAAAATGGTGGGTTTTTGGTCAAGACCTGTCACACTGTAAGCACTACAGAAAGGAAAACATTGCAAAACATGACAAGGAATACACCCACCATTTAAGCTTGTGAAATCATGTCCAAGATAGGAATTAATCTCATCGGTTAACGCATTTAACTGTTAAGTGTTGTCTTTTGTTTTGTTTTTAGTCTTCCTCGACATTTGCTGCCATTTATTGTCCCCGTCCCAACTCTTTTGAGACGTGTTGGATTTATCAAATTAGAAATGAGTACATATGTCCCCCAAAACAATATTTTTTCTCAGTTTTAACACTTAATATGTTGTCTTTTCACTATTCTCCATCTAATGAATAGATTGAATGTTTTGAAAATGATAGCATTTTGATTTTATTCACTGTTTACCAAACGTCCCAACTTCATCGGAGTTGGGGTTTGTATATCAGACTGCAAAGATTGAACTGAAATTTGGGGCATGATTTGGTTATTTCCTCTTATTTCTACCCATTGTTTATGAATTGTTCACAACATCATGCAGAATGGATTCACAATGAATGCTGCTTCAAAATGGTAGCTGATCTCACAGAATGATTGACTTGGAATTGCAATGTGTTGATACAGTGAGTGATCCCATTATGGGGTATTTTGTTGTAGTAGTAGGCTATATTTTGTCTTTCACATTAGACAGCAAACACTGTTCTGGTGAAAGCACTGGTGCGCATTGCTTGCAGTTGTATTTCTGACATTTAAAAAGCCCTGATCATAGCAATCAGAGGGAGAAAACTAGCTTTAATTATTTGTATGTTTTTCACCCTTCGGCCTTTTTCAGTATTCATCCTGTTACAAATAACTTGTAGACGTTTACAAACAGGGTGCGGTATGTCTACCTCTGTGTTCTACCGTTTTGAAAACTATTGGCTACTTTTTTGCTTCTCGATGTGCGGTGCCAAGCACACGCTTACCATTGATTTAAAAAACGTCCCCGATTCTTCCTATGCGCACGTGTTCTACAAGCTGACAGGACGCAGCAGACACGACAGTCACAGACATACGTCTATCGTTTACAAAAGTAACACACTTTCCCAAGCTTGTCGCGCAGCTTTCCACTCGAATCAAGGCAAATCACCCACCCATCAGTCCTGAGTGCGCAGTGCGCAAATAGGCTAACTGAACTCAAACGAAACGCATAGTCCGAGAAGATGGGCACAGACGTTGAGCCACTCAAAAACAAGCGCACACACAACTGTTGCTGCTGCACACTATAACTATTCCAGTTAGCAGAAATAGCGTCACACAGTAACAAGCCTTGAAAGTGAAACAAACGTCGAATGAGTCCACCCATCAGAACACTGCTTCCCAGAACAAGACGTGGCATAAATTGGCTCTGCCAGGGATAGCCTATCCGTGACCCAAATGCAACCCATTTTTAGATGCGTCCCACGCATCTCTATAAGAGGCTTTGGTGTCCGTCCGTCCGTCCGTCCGTCCGTCCCTCCGTCCGTCCGTCCGTCCGTCCGCCCTCCCGTGATGTGTTTCCCTCCCGTGATGCGTTTCTGAATTGTGATTCCCTCCTGTGATTCCCTCTTGTGTCCACAAGGTGGCAGTCGCTCAGTTTTGGCCTGGAGCTCATGCGTGCAAACCAACCGTGCTCTTTGCCAGTGAGAAAAACATGGCGGCACTTCCTGTTGATTTTCACATGAAAGTTTTGCTTAATTTAAAGTCCCTAAGCGACTATAAATGTTGTGGCTTCCATATATTGATGTAAAAGTGCCCCACGAAGTAATGAAGCACAACAAAGTTACTCCACATTACCATTTGACCACTCGTTTTTCTATGCTAACAGGGTAGCTAATGTAGCATTGTAAATGATCCAGGGAGAAAGGGGGAAATGTTGTGATTTCAGTCCGCCTGAGGCAACGATTTTCGTGGGGAAGATGACCTGCATCTCGGTGGCATTGAACCACGCCCCCGTGCCTTATTTGGCTCGCTCAGCACGTGCGTCCTCAGTCCAATCGCAATGCTTTATTTTCCCCAGACGTTTAATCGCATTTAAGTGAAAGTGCCATGTATACACATCGCAAAATAACTCTTAATCCGATCTATTTAAATCGCATTTATTAAAGCTATCCATGTACTCTGGCTTGTTCTACAAACTACGATATCACCTACCAAGCTCAGCACTACTCATCCTTTACAGATCACTCTTTGAACCACATCTACATTACTGCAATATTATATGGTGTAACACCTACCCAAGCTACCTACACAAACTTCAATGCCTACAAAAGAAAGTTATCCGAACCATCTTCTGGTCACATTCAAGAAGTCATACAGCACCCCTTTTTAAAGCAGCCAGAATACTGAAACTTGAGGATCTAAACACCTTTCTCAATGCTGTCACAATTCATCAAGTCATAAATAAACTCAACCACTGCTTATGTGAACTCATCCCTGTCTGTAGACCCCTGCACCGGTATGGCACCAGAGAAAAAAGGCTTTACTGGGGCAAGAAAAGAAAACTAAAAACCACAGGTCTTAGCGTTGCCTGCAGGGGCTTCCAAATATGGAACCAACTAGAGGAAGAGGTGAAGTTGTGTGAATCACTAAAAAAATTTAAAAGAGAAATGAAAAAAATGCTATTGTGTAAATATACCACATAGATGCTAATTGCCTTGAGATATGGAAAAGGCCCTGTAAAATGAACTGTAATTCGTAAGCGAAACACATAGCCCTTCAACCTGTCTGTGTGAGGTGTGTGTGGGGGGAGGGGGAAGGGGGGGGGGGTCACCTATATCACTTTGTGACTGTTGGGGGTGGGGGGGTTGCGTGAGTGAGGTGGGATTTGTGTGAGGCCAAGCCAAGTTTTTAGTTCAAACTCATAACTTTTCTTTTCTTTTTTCTTTTTTCTTTTCTCTTCTTTTACTCTGTTTCTCTTTTAGTCTTTTTCTTTATTCTCTGTTTTTTTGTCTTTTGGGTTTCCCCGCGACAAGCAGCCAAGAGCGGCTTTTTGGGGTTTTTTTACCTTTCAATATCAATGTTAAAAATAATGATCTGTACATATTTCCTGAAAAGATATTGAATAAAAAAAGTATCCTATCCTATCCTAAATCGGACTTAAAAACATCATGTACACGTAGCCAATGTCTCATTGATTAGTTTATGGAACTTACGGTTTGTCTGTTACGGTCCACGAAGACAATATCCACGTGAAAACGCAAACGCCTGCAAACCACTGTTTTGACAGAAATACAGTTCACCTGTCGCCTACTCTGTTTTCTTCCCAAAGCGGCATTTAAAAGTATTCCATGAAATCCAACATCAACGTCACTTCAAATAGGTGACAGCATCATGCTCACACATGAAATAACACTTCAGTGAGGGGGGGACATCACTGCTCTCATATTAAAGTGAAAAGAGAATTTCACATTTTAGTTTATTTAATGTAGGCCTATGCAAAATTGCAAATAGCCTATTCATTGAAATCTGTCCAGAAAGGGTTGTAATGTTTGCCTGTTTTTTTATGTTTGTAATTAAAAAAAAAAAAAAAGTGATTTAAAAAAAAAAAAATAGCCTAACAAAAATAGAGATTTTATGTTAAAAAAAATGTGATATGGGATGGACCGATGGCCCCCCTAAGCTAAATTCGCCTTAGGTCCCCACATTGCTAAATGTAGTGTAAGGGATTATTTTGAAAAGACAGTAACATGTAATCAGCAATGCATTACAGTTTTTCAGTAAATTGCCCAACACTGTTGAAATCCTATGGTACTTTTTCAAATCCAGGCTTATACAGTACATGGTAGGCTTATTGATAAATTGCCTTGACAGGTTATGAGGAGGCCAAGGGGGCGTTTGGGCAAAAAAGGTTCAGAACGGGCATAGAAGGACGCATCTGTTGTCCGCCTGTCGGACTTGTTAACTTATTGCTTGAATATATATATCGGCAACAACAAAGTTAATCTGTTATGAGTATAGATGAGACTGTGAATTATCCGTTGTCAAAAAGACAACTAGCTCTACACGCAGCCAGTCAAACGCGCTAAACTTTGAGGATGAAACGCATGGTAGGCTATCCTAGTTAGCTGCCATAGTCGTCCCATTGGGGCTATGAATAATGCTAGTAAGAGTCACAATGCTTAAAAGGCAAACCCTTCATGAAAAGGACATCATACGCAGTCTAAGTAAACTATTCATTTTTTTTTTCTAAATATCTGCCACGGCAGGTGCAATGATATGGAAACGTCACTGCACTTTATACATTGTATTACAATTATTTTCTTTTCTGCCATCAGCAACAATTTTGGCTATTTTTTTTCTTGCGCTGCGCTGCCACAGAAATGTTGACCGCTCGTGTACTTTTTTTTGGAACACGGAAGAACAGGGGATGACCCAAAACTAGGCTACTGATGAGTGAATGTTGTATCACACCGCCAATGGTGGAGTGTATAACTACATCCGTACATCAAACACACCTCTCGTCCCCTTCTCATGACCAGGAGTGCTCTCGATTTGAGTTCATTTGGAAAGTAAAAATTGTAAATTAATTGACATAAATTATACGGACGGAAATCCGTCCAAACAAAAATCCAGTTGACGGAATTCCGTCGTAGCGACGGAAAACTTTAATCCCTGCATTGTTGGACTGGCCAGAGAGAGTAACTGTTCCTTCCATAGACTTAATTATGGAAGAGGCAGTGGTGCAGAAAATACAGGCACAGTTTGACCCTTTAGGTGAACCCAGGGGACAGCATGGATTACAAATCCTACGTGACCTGATTGCCTTTTTGGACTCCTTGCCATAGGGATTCTACCGGGTTATGTTGACTCAAGGGCAACTAGTGACCCTCACGAGCCCTGACACCTACTTGTAGAGGAAAGACTGTAGTGCGACTAGTGACCTTCACGAGCCCTGCCCACCCCCAGCTCTGAGAAAGGACTCATCCCCATTGTAAATAGTTCTTGACATAGGCCTACATCGTCAGGAGTGCAGCGAGTCAGTCTGCTCTTTCCTATGTTATGCTATGACCACATCTAAGGAATTTGTGTTTTGTTGTTGTTGTTGGTCCCCCGCTTGTAATAACATTTTTTTAAAAAGTCATGCTGGCACTTTTTCTAACAGGCACTTTATAATGATACAGCTTTAAGTGGGATGGTGGGCCAGTTTTGTCTGTCTCGTTAAGTCGTTGTGTGTGCACTTAGTGGTGAATCTTTGGCATGTCATTGTGCCAAAAAGAATGACAATAAAGGGGCCACTTGTGTTCCAAACATGTGTCTGACTAGTTTTCTGAATGTTTCCTGCATATGACTAACCTTTTACCAAGCTCATAATGCTTTCTACAGCCATGGAGGAACTGCCGTTACGAGTAAATATGACATCTTAGTCACACAATAGACCTCTTCTCTGGATACACCCCCAATGGAAGGTGATGCACCCATACCTTGTCTCCTACTCCACAATGAAAATGTAATTACACTCTTGCACATTTGGATTGTGTTCTAGTGCACAGATGTTAAGGTATTGACTAGTGATCAAGGGTAGTGTGAAATAGATACATAATGGTTCCTCATAAATAAACGAGATGACAGAATCTGTACTGTCATCTTGGCGTGGTCTCTCTTGAAAAAGAGACACGCCTTGCCTATGTAGTATCTCAGCAAGAACCTGGTGAAATACAGGCAAAATTCAATAATATTACAAATCACTCCTTTTCCAGCCCAAGATGAATTAAATATTGTATGTGTGTGACACATATATGAAAGCCTTTTTCCTTTTGCTTAAGGGTCATTTCACGTGAAATCAGACACTTTGGGACCCGACCGACCCGGATTTCAATCATACTTGGTGTGCCTTTTCAGTAGCAAGGTAGCACCCCAGAACTGCATTGGTTTGAATCTGACACTAATATTAAGGGAGAAACAGACTAGGAAAGGTTCACATGTGAGGGTAGGACACTATACATTCAGCCTTGAATACATCAGTCAGTGTTAGTCACAAAAAGATGCCTGTGGTGTTGTTTGAAAGCTCTTTTCTGGCTCTACATAGTACACAATCACCTTGGAATACAACTACTCTCAGAATATGAATTATGATAAATTGAGAATTTAAAAATTGAATATCTAAAAAACTCATATTTTAAAATGGCCAGTTCCTTGTCCAAACGTAGCCGGCAATGTCATGAGCAGCACCTTAAATGCTGGTGTTCGGTTTGTTATTCATTTCAGAGAGAAGTTGACTCACAAATATGGCATCATACAGACCACTTACTAATAATATGGTAATACCATAGTAGCATCACATGACAAAACAAAAACAAAACAAAAATGGTCAGTGTCCATGGTCCCAGGTTTCAGAAACTAAGGCAGATGTCCATTTATACACACCAAATGATGATATGTGAATGTTTGAACATTCCTTCGCTGTGTACCTGTGCCATCTTCCCTTTACCGTACTTTAAAGAGATAATCAATGGCTACACTCTCATTTTGTACTCTACCAGTGCATTTGAAGCAGCAGCTGTGTCTTTTGTAGATAATGTATAAGTACGTCCCGTTGCAGTTACAGGTTCCACTACCAGAAGCACATCCTGATGATCCATGACAGTCAATCTGGTCTGAAGGGAAAAGTGAAGGATGGAGATGGCCCATGAGGATGCAGGAAGTTCAGTTTCACCTCTCCAGTGCTCGGCATACATTCCTCAGCACATGCTAGCCACCAGTTGCCATCATATACAGCTACAACATACCCTTTGATGCTTGAAAATGTAACACATTCCTTTACTGAGCTCACTCTTTCAACTCTGCCTTCTCTGAATGCTCAAAATGGCCTAACTTCCACTGTGTCCATTGACAATGGGCAGAAGCTGTGTAGTTTTTGAGTACCTGGAATAGTTCTTGCAGATTCAAACCTTTTCAACAGGTTCTCAGCTTCATGATGGTACATCTCTGTTGTGGCAAACTGGCAATGGATGTTCTTGACATTATCCTTGACAAATTCAAACAGTTGGTATGGCGTTATAATTTAATTGTCAATAGGACGTTGCAGACTTGCTCGTGCAGCAAGCCATTTAACTGTCCCTCCAACGCCATCACATGGACCTTTGCCATGTGATGTGGCAAAAAAGTGCCACTCTGCAGGTATGTGAAAATCTGCCTCGTGGTGGCACAAATTTGTTGTAATTTTAAGGTTCTTATATTGTGCAGGAAGACTGCAACGTCCTATTGACAATTAAATTGTAACGCCATACCAACTGTTTGAATTTGTCAAGGATAATGTCAAGAACATCCATTGCCAGTTTGCCACAACAGATATGTACCATCATGAAGCTGAGAACTTGTTGAAACGGTTTGAATCTGCAAGAACTATTCCAGGTACTCAAAAACTACACAGCTTCTGCCCATTGTCAATGGACACAGTGGAAGTTAGGCCAT
Source organism: Engraulis encrasicolus (assembly GCF_034702125.1). NCBI lineage: Eukaryota > Metazoa > Chordata > Actinopteri > Clupeiformes > Engraulidae > Engraulis > Engraulis encrasicolus. Next base: position 25,960,303 of record NC_085875.1, read on the forward strand.
TTTGAGCATTCAGAGAAGGCAGAGTTGAAAGAGTGAGCTCAGTAAAGGAATGTGTTACATTTTCAAGCATCAAAGGGTATGTTGTAGCTGTATATGATGGCAACTGGTGGCTAGCATGTGCTGAGGAATGTATGCCGAGCACTGGAGAGGTGAAACTGAACTTCCTGCATCCTCATGGGCCATCTCCATCCTTCACTTTTCCCTTCAGACCAGATAGACTTGTCATGGATCATCAGGATATGCTTCTGGTAGTGGAACCTGTAACTGCAACGGGACGTACTTATACATTATCTACAAAAGACACAGCTGTTGCTTCAAATGCACTGGTAGAGTACAAAATGAGAGTGTAGCCATTGATTATCTCTTTAAAGTACGGTAAAGGGAAGATGGCACAGGTACACAGCGAAGGAATGTTCAAACATTCACATATCATCATTTGGTGTGTATAAATGGACATCTGCCTTAGTTTCTGAAACCTGGGACCATGGACACTGACCATTTTTGTTTTGTTTTTGTTTTGTCATGTGATGCTACTATGGTATTACCATATTATTAGTAAGTGGTCTGTATGATGCCATATTTGTGAGTCAACTTCTCTCTGAAATGAATAACAAACCGAACACCAGCATTTAAGGTGCTGCTCATGACATTGCCGGCTACGTTTGGACAAGGAACTGGCCATTTTAAAATATGAGTTTTTTAGATATTCAATTTTTAATTTTTCAATTTATCATAATTCATATTCTGAGAGTAGTTGTATTCCAAGGTGATTGTGTACTATGTAGAGCCAGAAAAGAGCTTTCAAACAACACCACAGGCATCTTTTTGTGACTAACACTGACTGATATATTCAAGGCTGAATGTATAGTGTCCTACCCTCACATGTGAACCTTTCCTAGTCTGTTTCTCCCTTAATATTAGTGTCAGATTCAAACCAATGCAGTTCTGGGGTGCTACCTTGCTACTGAAAAGGCACACCAAGTATGATTGAAATCCGGGTCGGTCGGGTCCCAAAGTGTCTGATTTCACGTGAAATGACCCTTAAACAAAGTGTGTTGTAAATGGAGCACTCCCAGTTGAATTCAGTTGAGTTGCCTTGTTGCAGCTCTGCCAGTAGCCTACCCGTTATGTGGCGCCATCTACAGGACGGAACATGTGATGAGTTGAAAAATAAAAGCAATCCACAAAAAACAGCAAGATGGTGAACATAACAAAACCTTTGCAGAGAGAGAAAGAACATGAGCTATGGCGTTCGAACCTGCTCTGACCTAAGCAAGTGTTTTGTCATTGCACTAACATTTTAAATCAGAAAGTTTCCGGTTTCCTGGCCTTTCTTTTAAAATACAGTAAAATGCATTGTTGATATGAAAAGGGAGCCTAAGTCATCATTTTTTAACACTGCCACAGCATAGCCAGAACACACTGTTAACACTGAAGTCATCTTGATCATTAAATAGCGTCTTGGTCTAACTGTCTTGGTCTGGCTGTCTTGATCAGCGATTGGCCGCAACCACTTCAAATGCATTGGCTCTCGGAAAAAAAGGATGGACATTATTATCATATTAGGAAAACGCACGTCTTCAACACCCGTTGTCTTGGTTGCGACGCACGTCAGGAACGCGCGCTTTGACATGAAACTACGGGCGTCGGCGACGTGCGTCGTTCCGACGCATCATGGCGCACTGTTGAGGGTAACGTCGCCCAGCAGTCTTTAGAGCGGATGGTACACCCAGGAAGTCAAAGACAAGGAGTTGTAGATGATGGGTTTTTTTATTTTGTAGAACCCAAGGAAGGCCTCAGAGGCAGAAATCAAAATAAAGGTAAATGATAACTCAACTACAAACAAAAGAACTGAAGAAAAATATGAACAAACAAACAAAGACGGTATGATAACCAAAGCAAAGATAAAATGACTAGATACAGTCAAATAGCAAACTAGCAAAATCACATTGCTGTCAATGTTTGCCTTGGAGCTCAGAGACTCATGTCTCTCAATCAGCAGCTCTCCCAGCCAAATGAAACACTGACCCATTTGAACACCCTGGTCACATGACCTTAATTGTAACATACCAATCTGCACAACTACTACAGGGGTGTCAAAGGTGATAGGCACCATAAATGCTTTAAACAGCTTCTAAACATAATCATTTAAACATGATATAAATATAAAGTCAGTAGAAAATACATCCGCTGTGGTTTGACTAAGCAAAAACGAAACCTTCAGCCTAAATACACATGTTAAAACATTCATCCGGTCCACTTCCTGGAAACCGGAGGTTGACAGGACACTTAAACGAACCCAGAGCGCTTAAGACTCTTTTAGGTGATGAGGAACTCACCACAGCTACTCGTTCGATGGTCGTTGCGCTGGTTTCCGGTTGACGTCAGACGCCGGTTGTCGCGCGAAACTTGAATCCTTTGGGATAGTTTGTTGTGGATATTTCCTTTCCCTTTGCATCGATTTCTTCACAAATGGGGAAAACAAAAACGAGGAAGAAAACTCCGCTTGGTCCGGAAAAAGAGCCAGAGTCTTGTGAGGGAGAACTGAGTAGCTGTGAAATGGATGATGTGGATCTTCAGCAGGCAGTTAGCCAGCCAACGCAGGGACATGGCAGTGGAACAGTGGAGACGAGGGCCAGCGAAGGACAGGTAGGACCTACACAAGATAGAGAAGGAGCAACTGTGGAGATTAAAGTCATTTTGAGGTTTGGGGAGGAGGGAGGACTTAAATCCATGAACCCAGTCACTCTGACAAATGCTTTAAAGAAAGATGTGGGGGATATTATTCGGGGTGTGGTTCTGAATGATGGAAACCTGTTGGTGATATGCAGAGACAGGGGGCAAGGTGAGCGTGCATTTGGCTTAAAATCTATAGAACAACGGAAGGTCATTAGTGCAAGTTATGTGGGAGTGCGTGGCCGATCTCTTAAAGATATGGGGAGTTCCATTGGAGATGTCTATGTTGGAGGTGGAGGCCAACTTACAGGGGGGGGAGCTGAGAGGGGTGAAGCGCATGCAAGCATTTCGTGGAGGTGAGAGGCGAGATTGTGAGGGTGTCCTGTTGGAGTTCGAGGAGGATATACTTCCAGTGAGGGTGTTTTTAGGTCTGGTGAGCTATACAGTACGCGAATATGTGCCCAATCCAGTGAGGTGTTTTAAGTGCCAAAGATTTGGGCACATAGCTAAGATGTGCAATGGAAAGCGCCGGTGCGCTAAGTGCGGTGAGGACCATGAGTATGCCGATTGTGGATGTGCTAAACCTGTGTGTTGCAATTGTGGTGGGGAGCATAGTGTGGCATTTCGGGGTTGCGAGGAATTGAAGAGGCAGAGGGAGATTCAGCAGGTAAGGGCACAGCACAAGATTACATACGCGGCGGCAGCTAGAATGGTTAAGCCAGTTAGGGGTGGTGAGGTTGTGACTGATCGTAGCCAGAGACCTAGGACAGATCCAGGTAAGTTAAATCAAGTGGTCTCTGTCGACGTAAAGAAGTTGGTTACGTTTGTGGTGGCGGTAATTAATTCTACTATGGAAGTTAGATCTAAGTCGGAAAGGACTCAATTGATTGTGAAAGCTGCGATGTGTAATCTGGGGTTGACAGATTTGACATGGGAAGATGTGAGTAAGGAGTTGTACTATCAGGCTAGGTCAGAGAAGCCAGGTGGATAGATTAATGTTTAACATCCTTCAATGGAATGCCAGGAGCCTGCTTGCCAATGGGCAGGAGTTCAAGAAATTTATTGATGATCTTCCGTGTAAGCCAGATGTTGTGTGTGTTCAGGAGACTTGGTTGAGACCGCATTTGGATTTTAGAATTAGGGGATATGTGGCTGTTAGGTGTGACAGGGTGGGAGGGGGTGGTGGTGGTTGTGCTTCATTTATAAAGGAAGGAGTTTCATTCAAAGAGGTGGGTATAGGAAAGGATCAAGAGTATGTGTCTGTGGAGGTTTGGACTGAAGAGGGTAAATTGAGTGTCATTAATTACTACAATCCTTGTAATACTCTGGATTTGGATAAACTTTTGTCTCTGGAGGGTATTGGGGATAGTAGGGTGGTTTTTTGTGGTGATTTTAATGCACATAGCACTTTATGGGGGTGCACTAGAGACGAGCCAAATGGTAATGTGTTGGAACAACTGATGGAGGAGAAAGGCCTTGTCTGTCTTAATGATGGAAGAGGAACTAGAATAGATGTGCGCACTGGAAATACTTCTGCTCTGGATTTAACGTTGGTAAGTAGCAACATTGCAAGTTTATGTGAATGGGAGGTGAGGGACGACTCAACGGTAGGTAGTGACCATTTTCCCATAGTAAGTACCTTTTTGGTTAGGGGGGTTGTAACCCAGGGGGCGGTTGGTAACAGATGGATATTTGATAAGGCTAACTGGAACCTCTTTAAATATACTGCTGAAATAGAATTGGATAAGATTGTGATTGATGACGATATTGAGGCCATGGATAATGAAATTAGGAAAGTTTTGATTGAGGCTGCAGAAGGCTGTATTCCAAAGAGTAGAGGTGGTGGTGGTGGTGGTGGAAGGAATAGGAAGTCTGTTCCATGGTGGACTGATGAATGCAGTGTAGCAATCAAAGAGAGGAATATAGCGCTGGATGTGTTAAGAGACACCTTGACTTTTGGAAATTTAGTGGCATATAAGAAGGCTAGGGCTACTGCACGAAGGGTTGTAAGACAGGCAAAGAGGGTAAGTTGGAGCAAGTTTTGTGATGGGATGGGGAGAACTACAGCTGTAGGGGAGGTTTGGGGTGCAATCAAAAGTATGAGGGGGATTCGTAGAGAGAGGCAATACCCTGTTCTTAAATCTAGAGATGAGGTGGCAGTAGCTGATGAGGAAAAGGCTGAAATGATAGCTAAGGCCCTGGTTAAAATACACAGCTCTGATAACTTGACAGTCTTAGGCAGGCGTGGACGGGAGGTAACAAAAGCAGCTTACCCAGATGTACTTAGGAGGAGGGAGGGAAGTGGAGGAGCGATGGATGCCCTATTTACCCGTGTGGAGGTGGAGAAGGCTATTGGGAGGTCTGGTAACTCAGCTCCTGGCAAAGATAATGTGTGTTATGCTATGCTTAAACAACTGGGGCCAATGGCAATGACTAAACTTGTTGGATTTTATAATAAGGTGTGGGAGCTGGGGATTTTACCAAAAAGCTGGAAAGAGGCAGTTATTGTCCCTATAAGAAAACCAGGTAAGGACCCGTCCAACCCGAGCAGTTATAGGCCCATCGCCCTTACGTCACATATGGGAAAGGTAATGGAGAGAATGATTGCTGAAAGACTGATGTATCATATAGAAAGTAAAGGTAGCATGTCAATCCATCAGAGTGGTTTTAGAAAGGGGAGGGGAACTATGGACCCTGTTGTGTGTTTGGAGACGGATGTTCGGAAAGCTCAAGCTAACAAAGAGTCTGTTTTGGCTGTATTCCTTGACGTAGAGAAGGCGTACGATATGGTTTGGAAAGAGGGCTTGATGATCAAGTTAAGTGTCCTTGGTATATCAGGGCGTGTTTTTAATTGGATTAAGGATTTCTTATTTCACAGATTTATCCAGGTTAGGATAGGAGCGGCCTTGTCGGGTTATTACCCAGTGGAAAATGGGACTCCCCAAGGGAGTGTGATAAGTCCCCTGCTCTTCTCCATTATGATTGACGATGTTTTCAAGAAGGTTGAGGATGGCATTGGTCTCTCACTTTTCGCAGATGATGCTGCAGTATGGAAGCGGGGGAAAAATATTGGCCATATAGTGTTAAAAGTGCAGGGGGCAATCAATTCTGTGGAGAAATGGTCATACGCTTGGGGCTTTAAATTCTCTATAGAGAAAACTAAGATGTTGTTGTTTACAAGGAAGAGGAATATGAAAGTGACACTGAAAAGGTATGAACAGGAAATTGAACAAGTCAAGGACTTTAAATTCTTAGGTGTGTGGATGGACTCTAAATTGACATGGAACTCTCATATCTCATATGTGGTCAAAAAATGTAAGGGTGTCTTAAATGTGATGCGTTGTCTTCGGGGGATGAATTGGGGGGCTAGTAAATCAGCCTTGAAGAAGATTTATATAGCCTTGATTAGATCCGTGCTGGATTATGGGTGTGTGGTTTATGACTCTGCGGCAGTGACGTCTCTTAAAAAGTTGGAGGTGATTCAGGCGCAGGCGCTAAGGCTGTGCTGCGGTGCATTTAGGACTTCCCCTGTAGCAGCCCTTCAGGTAGAAGTGGGAGAGATGCCACTAGCCCTGCGAAGGAAACAATTGATCATGCACTATTGGGTTAATCTCAAAGGGCACTTAGAGAATCTTAATCCTGCAGTTCATACTTTGCAGATGTGTTGGGAGAGTGAGCGGGGTAAACGGGAGTGCTTTGGTTGGAAAGGTAATAGGCTTGCAGATGTGATGCTTTTCGCTCAGATGCGGTTTTCCCCCATTGTGGCGTTGCCTGTAACTCCCCCATGGCTGTTTCCTCCAGTTAATGTGGACTTCAGTATCCTGGATAAGATGAGGTCACGCAAGCCACCCACTGATGTAACGCAGATTGTGGAGGATAAGCTAAGATTCATGTATGGCGGCTTTGTACCAGTGTTTACAGATGGTTCAAAGGACCCCGAATTGGGGTGCACTGGATTCGCGTTTGTCATCCCGTCTCTGCATATCGCTGTCAAAAAGAGGACTCCTGATAATTTATCCGTATTTACAGTAGAGTTGTTGGCAATTTTAGATGCTCTTCAGTGGCTGGAGAGTGCCAACTTTAAAGAAGTAATTATATGCTCTGATTCATGCTCTGCCCTACAAGCAATCCAATCTTTCAGGTCTACTAGTAGACAAGATATAATTATTGAAGTCTATGAGAGCCTTTATAGGTCTCAACAAAATATGCGAGTCTCTTTTATGTGGGTTCCTGCTCACAGGGGTGTTGAGGGAAATGAGGAAGCTGACCAACTGGCTAAGCAGGCGGTGGTGGCAGACGTTCCAGATATGGAAGTAACTCTCAGTAGAGCGGAAAGCAAATCACTGATAAAAGATTATTTTATCAAGGAATGGCAGAGTGACTGGGAAAGGACTGTGAAGGGGAGGCATCTATTTGTTTTTCAGAAAACTGTGGGTTTAAAGGGAAGAGTAGCGATAAGAAGTACAAAGGAGGAAAGAGTTATCACTAGAATTAGGATAGGGCACACTCAATTAAATAAGTCACTTCACATCATAGGGAAACACCCATCAGGTCTTTGTGAATGTTGCAGGAAAGAAGAGTCAGTGGAACATGCATTACTTCATTGTGATAAATATATTTCTCAGAGGAAGCCAATTCTTCAAGAGCTTAGGAATCAGGGTAAAGGCATCAGTCTGGTTAATTATGTCACTAGTGTTAGACAGAGTATTTTTTTCACCTTTTTAAAAGAAACAGGTTTATTTGACAGGATTTGAAACACTAGTAGGCCTACACTCACACACACGCAGACACAACGCACGCACGCGCACACACACGCACACTCACACGCACACACACACACAGGCACACACACACACACACACACACACACACACGCACACATTTTTTTTTTCATACTTTAGATTTAGGGAAAGTAGACTCTGGCTCTTTTAGGACAGTAGAGGGCGGACATGCGCCTGAACTGAGCGCTACTCGCCCATTAAACCCTCACAGAAGAAGAAGAAGAATGAGGAACTCACCATGTGCTTGGTAAGTTTAAAAGTTTGCTCTTCAAGAAATCTTTTTAAACCGTTTTACTTAAATCTAAATAAACTCAACATTACAATTAAAGAATGACCTGTGTGATTATTTCAACTGCAACCAAAAAGAATGATTGAATGCTTTTAAACTGTAAGGGTTGAAACAATGGATGATGAAGCAATAGCATTTTACAAACTCACTGCAACTTTGGATTTTAAATGTGCACACTCAACTACAGGAGAGTAATGACTGAAACGTTTGATGAATGAAATGTACAAAGTATAATGCTCAACCGAAGACACAAAACTAGTGGTGGGCCGTTATCGGCGTTAACGTGCTGCGATAATGTGAGACTCTTGTCGCGCGATAAAGAAAATATCGCACGTTAATCTATTCTCAAAATATAGGTTTGGAGTTTGGGTATGCACGTCACCATAGCGTTTAATTGACAGACGCTTTTACACTGCGCTCCAGTCGCTTCTCCTCTCTCCACCTGTTGTTTCAGCAGACCTACTAAATATGAAGTGTTTGCATGCTGAAAACATTAATCCCTCTGCCGTGGTAGTTGTTGTTTGAGTGCTTTTTCATAAGTGGTAGACTAAAGAGACGTTATTGTTTGAGGTGAAGCATAGAGAGACATTATTGTGTGTGAGTAGCTACCAGCCCGACATAGCCTACATTTCCTCACGCATTGCATAGAATACATAAACAACTTCCAGAAATCTTGCCTGTGCTATAATTGCAAAACATTCCGTGTGATAGTCCTATGCATTTTGAAGATTGTCAAACTGAAACTGTCAATATCTACTCTCGCTGAATGTTTGTGTTGCAATCGCGCACATTTGAGATTCAGTGAGATATTCTCATGTCCGACGGTAATAAACCTCGCGGTTGTCGCGCTTGACTTTTTTTTTTTTTGCAAACTGAATTCATGTCGAGTTGCTACTCATCTGGCATTCTAACTCTGTACTGAGAACAACTGTCAAATCGCCGTGTGCCAGTGCTGTAGGTTCTAGATAGGCCAATGAGATAGGCATATCCAGTAGCCTGGCTCTGCTGAGGGCTGCTGTGCCTACTACGCGCAGAGCTCCTCCCTCTCTTAAAGGAGCCGCTGCTCCTTTTAACAGTCAGTGGCAGATTCTCTCTCTCTCTCTCTCTCTCTCTCTCTGCCCATTAGAAATGCTGAATTGTTGAGGTAATATTGTTTAAATAGCCTAAATGTTTGATAGATTTATCTGTATTTGCCTCTACAACTTATAGCACTGTTCATTTTGAAATTTCAGTATCTTATAACTGTAAATGCTTCCTAACATATTGGACACACTTTACACATATTGCTGTGATTTTGTCATCTCCAAGTATCAACATGACCATTTTTTGAAGATGAGATGCATTTTGGAAAAAAAGATGAGCTCTGGTCTAATGCGCCATCTGTCTTAAGAAACCCCAAGGTTTTTTTCGGCATTATTTTGCTATCGTGCCTATTCTGAATGAGCCATTTTGATATAGATTAATCTAGATTAATCTAGATTAATTTCATAATTACAGTGAGATTAATCTAGATTAAAAAAAATAATCTATGCCCACCCCTACACAAAACATATTAAGTAAATGGCATGCAAGCAAACAATTCTCCTTAGAGCAACTCTGAATGTTCATGGAGTCTTTACCATTTTGCAGCACCTGGCTGCAGTGACGGCGCATGGTTGCCCCGTCACACGCACGTACAGAGCGGCCGTTGTTGGTGAAAGACGGTGAAAAAAGCGGCGAATTTTCGGGAAAACGGGCGCTTTTAACGGGCGAATTTCAATCTTAACGTGCTAATTTGATGCGAAATCTGTCACTCTTGGCTTTCCATACTTAACTCCATTGGCGTCAGCAATTAGCAACTGGTGCACAATGTGGCTGAGCGGATCAGGGATGAAATCTAGAAAAGTCATCCGATGGCCACCAAGGGTTGAAGACCTAGAGAAGGAGGAAGAGCTGTCACCTCTCCTAGTACAGCTGCTATCTGCTTACGGGGGAAGAAGGAGGTACATGTGTCTCCTTGCACACATTCCCTTACCTCTCTTATCACACAGTATGTGATAAAACGACCCACCACTACGGCCATCAATGCAACCATCACCCTTCAGGCCGGCTCCACACTGAGGCGTCACGGAACGGAAGTGAGACGAATGAGGTCTTAATGCTTAATCTCGGCCATTGTGTTCTACTCTGCCTTTCACACTGACAGCATCGGCGTGCGCGGCCAGTCCTGTGTTTTGAGACAGGTATGCCACAGGCACCGTGCAAACGATGTCATCCTACCTTGTGTCCCTTTAAATCGGACATAGTATTTTCTAAATACAAATTCAAATACAATACAAAAATTCTAAACATTCAAATACAAAAACAAAAAATGAAATACAATAATTAAAAAATAAATGTGAAATCAAACATACATAGCCTACTTGAGACAAGCAGAACTTTTTTCAATCCAGACAAAATATCCTGCACATCAAACACATGGAGCAAAATACTAATAAGAAAACAAAACCCATACAGACCCACAACAGAGAGTTGATGTACACACGATATTCCACAGAGACCATGTGAAGGGCAGCATGTGTTTTCAGGCATAAAAAGGGAGTCTATGGGACTGGGAAAGAAGTGCTGAGACAGCACATTGCATCAGACACCATGCCTCACACAACACTTTACAGATGCACTGCTATGAGTTGAGCATTGGACCTGTCAACTTATAGGGAGGAGTAGTTATAATCATAATAATAATACTTTAGTTTTAGATGGCGCCTTTCAAAACACCCAAGGTCATGTAACATGGTTTCAGTGTAGGTGTGTGCGTGGATGTGTACTTACACAGTAGTTATCAAGAAATAAATTGCGATTTTAACGTGGTTTAATGGTTTCAGTATGCTATTATAGACACCATAACTTGGCCACTGCAGTTTTAACTACAGTAACTATACCAAAATGATCAAAGTGACCATGACTTGTTAGACATTCAGTACGCTTACATGATGTTTTGAATTCCGAATTAAATAGTTCCATCGAGTTTACTTTGAGCTTTTCTTTTAATTACAAATTAAGAGGTGTTTACATGATATTTTCAAAGCTGAATAAAGCTTTATTCAGAATTAAATGGAGTTCGTTCAGGATTAAATGTCTGATGTTAACGTATGTTATGTAAACAGCTTCACAGGTTTAGCAGTGAGGGTATATGAAGGTAAATGGAGGTGCTTGTCGTTAGTCCAGTTGGTTCATTCTTATAACAGGGGCAGGTAGAGCCAGTCACAAGAGTGTCCAAGAAGCACTTAATCAGCAAGCTAGGCTCAGTCATTAAGAGGAGAGGAAGGGCAGGCTAGTCAAACACGTCTGCTGCACTCTCATTTGAATGTAAATGATGAGTATTCAAAATGGTACCTCTGTACTAGCATATGCAACCTGTCATATCAAATTAAGCCTGAACACACCCGCTCTCTTACACACAGTTCAGACACACACACGCTCATGCAACACACACACACACACACAACAACCCCCCGCCCCACATGCACACGCAAACAGACACACACATGCAAACACGCACACGTGCGCGCACGCACACACACACACAGCACCGACGGTAAGACCCGGGCTTGGTCTGAGTGCTACGATCACTAAGAGCAATCATGCAAATTTGCTCTGACAGGATAATCGGGAGAGGCAGGTTGCATCAAAGCAGCTCAATTGTAATTTGATGAATGAAAGTGTGTGCGTGTGTGTGTGTGTGCGCGCATGTGTGTGTGTGTGTGTGTGTGTGAGAGAGAGAGACGGAGAAAGGGCTTGCCACTACTTGACATCTGGCTGAATCCTCAAACAGAAATCTTAGCTTTGCTGTAAGGGTTGCCAGGTATCGCTGTTGCTTTCCAGCCCAACAAATGCTTAGAATCTGCCCAGAGGGACTAAATCTTGCCCAATTTAAACTAAAATCTAATGATTATTATGGTCACACATCTACACAAAAACCATTCCAATATGTTTATTTTACACACAAATAGTGATCCTAAACAACCCGATTGGGAAGGAAATCACCCACACTGGCAAACCTAGTCACTGTGGGCAAAATGATGAGTACAGGGGATTAAGTATGGAATAGCGGCCGACGAGGTGTACCGATATCAAGGGAAATAATGGACGAGGCGGAGCGTTCTAACAGCCCGCCGGCACAGCCGAAGGGCTGTTCGCTTCGCCAAGTCCATTTTCCCTTGATATCGGGACACATCGAAGGCCGTTATTCCGCTTATCACCCAGTTACCAGCATTTAAGTATTAGTTTATTAATATGTTGATCTATGGCTTTGTGAGGGAGTAGATTAACCACTGCGCTTGGTACGCTGCTATGGGCACCACTTCCTAATCTAGTGAGATGTGCCTCTATCGGAGGCATGTAAGGACGCGCGCAGAACGTTGGGGTGACTTGACAACCAAATGCGATAGAATTGACGACTGGGTTTTTTACTTCACAAACAGATGCGATAGAATTAATAGCGGGGTCTTGACTAGACAACCAGATGCGATAGAATTAGTAACGGCACTTCGCCAGAAAGTTAGAAAAGAAGCAATTTAGACGCCCGCATGACACTGTTGCCAGATTGGGCGGTTTCCCGCCCAATTGGGCTGCTTAGGATGGCCGTGTGCGGGAAAAAATAGAGTTTGGAGGAAAAGCCACCCAATTTTTGACCATAAAAAATCAATAGGATTGGGCGGGATTTAGTGCTTCCAGGCGGGTTTTGAGAATTTTTTGGGCTGGAAATCATCAGCCTCATCTGGCAACCCTGCCGCATGACATCATAGGTGTCCTGCTACCGGGGAATAAAGGACACCTGCTCAGCCAATCAGAAGACATTCCGTCTGCTCACTGGGTGATAATGCATTAATGTGGGTGCCTCCAAATGAAATATTACACCAATAGTATGACATGGAAAAAACAGGAAGTAGTATTTCAAGACTGGTTGAAACGACACCACACAAAATCCCATGAGTAATATTGATTACATAAAACACCTCAGTGATAATCAATGAAGCATAACTGCACAACCAAAAATATTAACCTCATATTGTTAAACAATGGGGGCTCCTGGTTGACAAAGAAAAACTGAATTGTGGAGTTGAAATCCATCTTGGTATGTGCAATACAATTTATTGTGTTTTTAAAAATAAACATATCTCTGTTTCAGGTGGCACATGGCTTATTAATCCAACGTTGCTGCCGCCTATCCGACGTGTTCCTGTTAAATAATGCATCCGCCAGTGGCAATGTAAGACGACCCTGATGTAAGACAACCTGCCTACTGGTACCTGACATGAAATTCATCACGTTACTCTGTAATGAATCTGGGGTCCGTCCGGCGTGGGCTAGGTAGGGGAACGGAACCCATGGAGACAAAATGAGTTCCACGGAACTGTGATTAGTATGCAGTGTTGCCAGATTGGGATGTTTCCAGCCCAATTGGGCTGCTTAGGATGCCTCTCTGCGGGTAAAAATGGCATTTTGCAGGAAAACCTGCCAAATTTTGCCCATAATTTGGCTGGATTTAGTGCTTCCAGGCGGGTTGTGAGCATTTTTTGGGCTGGAAATCATCAGCCTCATCTGGCAACTCTGATTAGTATGCCAGTCTTCACTGACGCCCCTGTGACCTACACCAGATGAGCTGCTGAGCTGAATGGCCTACCTGGCTCAGCCCATCTAATGGAGATTTCAGAATTTAGAATGCGAGACGTCACCTTCTCTTTCAAGGTGTCGGAAAGCAGCTTGATGGACACACAGGAACTCAAATGCCTGGTGGAAAGGGAAAAAAAAAAAAAGTGTGTTAGGGTTAGGTGTCAGACAGGCCGACAGACATCTGCTCAAAAGATGTTAAGTTTCTCACAAAAAAACCCTATGTAAATTACTGCAATACATATATTCAAACTAGTAACAGTTAACAGTTGCAGTTCCTCAACTGCATTTGTTAATACTGCTTGAGAGCTCATTGACTTTCATCATCTCAACTGACAGTTCAACAAAGTACATTATGTGTGGTTGATGCACAATGGTGGATGCACAAATAAATGTATATCATACAAATGAATGTGCTTCCTTGTTTTGCCTCGTCTCTGTGTCTGAACCAAGGGAAGAGAGTATGGAGAGAGAGAGAGACATGCAGACAGAGACAGAGAGTGTGAGAGAGAGACACAGACACAGAGAGAGAGAGTGACAGACAGAGAGAGAGACGGTAGTGTGGCTGTTTGCTTTCTTGTGAGAAAGGTTTGGATCTGTCACACGACCCACCAGGGGAAAACGAGGAGCAAGAGGCAGAGGCAGCCCAGGTGAGGGAGCTGAAAAGACAAGCATCTGCCAGGAGGACCCCGGTGGATTCACAGCTCGGCACGATGTCATTCCCATTCGCTGTCCATGGCTGCCTTTCATTAGGTGGGGAGCATGTGGTGCAGTGCACACAAACTGAGAAAGTTCAGCAATAGTGGCTTTTGTTTTTGATAGTCAGCCGACTGAGAGATGAGACTTTACTAGGATATAGTTTTGTGAAAGTGTGGATGTGAAATCAACCCCATTGTTAACTCAAACCATTTTGACATGTGTGTCTTGTAAAAGTATAAAAATAACTTTTCCCTCCACTTTCTTCCTAACCAACGACAGGAGTGGGCATTTGAAACAGAAGCAGTATTGAATTAAGACACAGGAAAGGCAAATGGCGTGCTACAGATGAGGAGATGCAAATGATTGAATGCTATATGACAATTTAATTATCAACTGCAAGGTAACATTACTAGGTTACATAGGGTACAGTGAAATCAAATACAGTTTACCCAACATAGATAGATAGAGAGAGAGAGAAAGAGAGAGGGAGAGAAAGACAGAGATTGGAGCCCCTTTAGAGATGGAAAGAGACTCCCAGAGGAATTTCTAAGGTGAGCTTATATACGGCAACCCCCCACCCCGAAAGTGTCCTTTGTCTTGCAAGGGCCAGGGACACCGCACCCCAGTGGTTTGAGCCACCACATGGCATGGGGGGAATGACCCCTAAAGTCAACTTTTACCAGATAACAGCAACAGTAACAACAACAATATCAGTTCTGGGTCATCCAATAATCTCCATATTTACAGTTGACCCTTTGATACAATGAGATATGTCAAAATCGCATTGAATCACAAAACAATGGATGGCTGGAGATGATAATGTTGATGGCTGGTGGAACCTGGTACTGTTTCACACAGGGCACTGATGAATGTAAAATATATCAGTATCTCTGTGTGGCTACTAGTGACTAAAGGTTCTTTCTTGAGGGGTCCGTCACAGCAGGCATCCTTTATCATGGAGGGGTGTCGAATTCTGGCAGTCTTCTTATCTTATCAGTCTTTTCAGAGTTTAGGCATTTGCATACAGAATGATTGACTGACTGACACAGCATATGGCTTGGAAGGTAACCAGCTGCATCAGAGGTTTTCATTGCAACAGTTAAAATACATTACACTTGTAATTTCATCCCAGCTACAGTCTTCTGGTCTGTTACAGAATATATTCACATATTTAGCATCACATTGGTGTTTACATTATTGTCAGAGAAGAAATGGACAGTAGTGTGTCCTATGAGTGTTATCTCACTTGTTGCTAACTGAGGCCATTTTATTAATGCTTCTTTGCCTCAGGCCTTTTTTTTGCTCAGGGCAGGCTACAGGGCAGGGCTTCACATTTTCCCTAATTGTAGACTTTGACTGTACTTTGCAGCCTTGCTACTTACATAATGGCACCAGTTCATTTGCAACCTCAAATAGATAACTTTTAGTTAGGACACATAATCAGGTAAATATTCTTCCACACAATATTTGGTTGTAGGTAATAATACTAAAAGCACGGCCTTTGCGGTTTCACACATAAACAGCTCTAGTCTTCAAACAGCTATCCGATGCACACAACTAACGAGCAAGCACAACATATAGTCTACTGCTCTAGTAAGTCTATGCAAAGAAGGACGGCCTTTTAGACGAGCCTAAACGGTTCCAACCTGCAAACAGCCTGTCTATGGCTTTATAAGCACACACAACAGCTAAGACATATTATTTAACCTTTAACTTTCACATGTGCAGTATGAATATAACAGGCATTGTGAATAATTTCTTGAAGGTGGCGAGGTAAACAGCCAAGGTGATAACTTTTAGAACGTGAAAATGCCCCGTGCGCAATTTACTAAAGCCACGCGGTGGGGACACAGTAATGCATTACATGGCTATGAGAAATCTATGCTCATTAGCAAGCAAACGTGTCTTCTTACCACACCGCTGCGTTATGACTTTGTCGGCGTTTAATTGCGCTGATCCGTGGGCATCTCACTTCGAAATGAAAACTTAAGATGGGGTGAACACATCTGGTCAAAACCTGTGTGAATACTGTACATGCTGGGAGAAATACACAAATTATCCATCACACGCATAGTGGAGCAACGGTCTGAAAATCATAGGCATGTCGTGAACATTTGTGGATTTTTTCCTTCTTGGAGGTGGCGGCGGGGGTCCTGCGCGATATCTTTCAGATGTCGGCGAGTCACACGAGCTGCTTTGATCATTATCAGTCTCGAGTGATGCGCGACGCTTGAGAAAGTATGGCGGAGGATGGCCGAGTCCAAGTTGCCAACATTTTTGCGCGTCATGTCCTGCTTTGTTGCAGGATTTACAACATTTGCTGTGATCGCTTACTTTTCGCCTAGTGCGCTTCTTTTGGGGCCTTTGTTTGCTCGACCTTGCAAGGCATCGGAGAGCAGCCACACTGCGCTCTTCTAGAGAGGCGTCGCTAACCACAGCTTTCGTCTCGGATTCACATGGCGCGCGGGCAGATGTGCCAGCGGCATCGGTGCGCTCACGATTCATTTTCCCATTTAACAGTTCCATATTGTTCACAACAGTTGCAAGGAAATCATTCAGCCGTTCAATTTTCTCATTTTGTTCTTCAATCACTTTCTGCTGCTTCTCAAACAGTATATGCATAATGCCCTCAGAATATTTGCGTTGCTTTGCTTTTGTCTTACGCATGCCATAAAACAACCAGTAATGATATATATCCTCCTCATTAGATTCTACCGTAATGCGTTTGGTAGCCAGTTTATCTAATGTATCAGCCAAATTGCATTTCACTGCGTTCAGAAGTTTACTTCTGCCCAAATGTTTGTCCATTCTGCATGGAAAGGATAGCTGAAGCTTCTGAATTTGCTGGTGAGATTTTTAACACTTTCTCAATGTACTTGAAATAAGTTAGATTCCTACTCACCAACCCTCATATTTGTTCACACGTCCCAATGCAGAATTGTTTTCGTTAATCTGACTCCAAATTTTTGCGCATCCAGGTATCACGTCGGGCGCACCACTGTAAAAGTATAAAATAACTTTTCCCTCCACTTTATTCCTAACCAACGACGGAAAGGAGTGGGCATTTGAAACAGAAGCAGTGTTAACTTAACTTAAGACACAGGAAAGGCAAATGGCATGATACAGATGAGGGGATGCAAATGAATGAATGTTATAGGCCTATATGACAATTTAATTATCAACTGCAAGGTAACATTTACTAGGTTACATAGGGTACAGTGAAAATTAAATACAGTTTACCCAAGATAGATAGACAGAGAGAGAGAGAAAGAGAGAGGGAGAGAGGGAGAGAAAGACAGAGATTGGAGCCCCTTTAGAGATGGAAAGAGACTCCCAGAGGAATTTCTAAGGTGAGCTTATATACGGCAACCCCCCCACCCCAAAGTGTCCTTTGTCTTGCTAGGGCCAGTGGCACCGCACCCCAGTGGTTTGAGCCACCACATGGCATGGGAGGAATGACCACTGAAGTCAACTTTTACCAGATAACAGCAACAGTAACAACAACAATATCAGTTCTGGGTCATCCAACAATTTCCATATTTACAGTCTAATGTGTTAACTTTCAAATTATAATTCTATTCAACATGTAGTGTCAGGATTCTAGATGTAGTGAGAACTCTATAGGCCTACAATACTAAACATGTCAAGTTTAAAGCCAAGAACTCATACATCCTCATACTCATCATGTTAAGTCGTGTGGAGTTGAAAGCATTGTGGACAGGAGCCTCAGTAGATTAACGGCTCAGCAAAACATCGCGCCCATTCGCTCTCCATGGTTACCTGTCATTAGGTGGGGAGCATGTGGTGCAGTGCACACAAACTCAGAAAGTTCACTGGCACTCTATAGTCCTGTCCATAGTCAGCCCACTGAGATGTCACCTTATTACGGGTATAAATTTGCATTTGTGAACATGTGACTGTCACTGTCAAATTAACACGAGACTGTTTTGACTGTAAGTCTCTCATGTCTGAATTCTATTCAAACTAGGATTCTATTGCTCAAACACATATTTATTCACTTACTGTACTGTAAGCCCTTTGTATTCTTCTTCCTCTAAACTTTAGCATGTTGGTGGTAACAGCATCACTTTAATGCATGCACACACAGGTAAGCACACAGGCACGCAAGGAGGCACACTCTGTACTTAACTACACAAATCATATGTATGCTGTGTGAGTTCAGAAGTTTTGTCGGTTGTTTTTGAGTATGATGAAGTATGATGAATGACCAGAGAGGAGCCGGTGTCGGTGCCCGCACCAGTTACGTTCGGCACTAAAGTGTTTACCTGCGAACCGCCGTATTCCGGGCTCCGAACTTTTCCCGCACGTGACTCTGTTACCTGGATGAACATGCTGACGCCCATGTTGTTGTCACAGTTTGCAGAGAAAAACCAAGTATTTTGTGGTTCGCATTGCGAACCAACTTTCCGGTTCGCGAACGTTAATATCTGCACCGTGAACACGACGACCAGTTCGTGATTGGGTGCGGGAACGGGCTCCTGCACGGTTCTCAGTCGGCCTGAACACACTAAGGGTGACAGATGTCAAGGTCACAGGGAACCACACATAGACACACACACACACAGTCCCACAGTGACAGGGTGGCAGATGTCAAGGTCGCAGGGAACCACACAAACACACACACACACACATGCTTGCACGCACAGTGGCATCTAAATTGTTTGTATCATGGTGAGATGAAAGCGCCTGACAGACGTAAATCTGTAAGCAAAAACCAGCTGCGACCTCCAGGATCACCTTCCCACGCATGGTGCAGCACGCACACACACACACACACACACACAGAGTGCATACAGGATGGGAGTGGATATTGGATAGACGAGCAGAGTTCACACACCTTAAGTGTGTGTGTGTGTGTGTGTGTGTTTAGC